>NW_024412411.1:11703894-11766402 GCF_014898765.1 Herpailurus yagouaroundi | reverse complement strand
TTCTTCTTCTTCTTCTTCTTCTTCTTCTTCTTCTTCTTCTTCTTCTTTCTTAGACTCGGTATTCTTGAGAACAGGATTTACTTACTTCTGTTTCCTAGGGAATCGACATTTTATACCAGGGTGAAAATGCTTTGTGACTTTTACAGGGCTTAGTGGGAAGTGGGTGATGTTGTGGTGGCAGGACTCCAGGGGCTTTGGATTTCTAAGGTCAATAATCATATTTCAGAATTAAAGGGGGGGCCACTGTGGCCATTGTATGCATGGGTCTTTGACAGATCTTGGCATCAGAACATAGATTTATTCCTAACAGTTATGTACAATAGTTCGTCAGTAATTTTTCTATGTCCTTAAAATTTTTTGAGAAGGTTGAGAGAGTAACAGATGGCTTCTACTTTAGCATCCCTTTCTCTAGTCACAGAATGGCTCCAAGGTATCTGCCCTCTTCTCTTCCTGTAATAGGAAGTCAGTGTGCATATCTCTCCTTTTGGAAATTTCTTCCCCCAAGGTACTCCACTACTTATTCTGTTGCTTCAGTCTCTTCTTTGGATGCATATATATATAATTTACTTTATATATACATATATACTTATTACATATATTTATTATATATAATATATATATGTATATATATATATTTGACTTATAGTTTTAAATTAGTTTCAGGTATGCAGTCTAGTGATTCAACAAGTCTATACATTATTCAGTCATCACATAATTGTACTCTTAATCCCCATCACCAATTTCACCCATACCCCCATCCACCTCCCCTCTGGGAGCCACCAGTTTGTTCTCTATAATTAAGAGTTTGTTGTTTTTTTGTTTGTCTCTCTTTCTTTAGTTTGTTTTGTTTCTTAAATTCTACATGTGAGTGAAATCTTATGGTATTTGTCTTTCCCTGACTTATTTCACTTAACGTTATACCCTCTAGAACCATCTATGTTGTTGCAAATGGCAAGCTATGTTTCTTTTTTAGTGGCTGAGTAACATTCCATTGTATATATATGCCATATGTTCTTTATCCATTCATCTATGGATGGACACTTGGGTTGCTTCCATATCTTGGCTATTGTAAATAATGCTGCAATAAACATGGGGCTGCATATATCCTTTTGAATTACTCTTTTTATTTTCTTTGGGTAAATACCCAGTAGTGAAATTACTGGATCATATGGTATTTATATTTTTAATTTTTTGAAGAACTTCCATACTGTTTTCCACAATGGCTGCACCAGCTTGCATTCCCACCAATGGGCTGTGCTCCTTGTTCTTCACATCCTTTCCAACTTTGCTTATTGAGGTTTTTATTTTAGCTATTTTCACAGGCGTGAGAGGTCTTTTCTCATTTTAGTGCTTTCCTTCCTAGTTGCCTCAGAAGGGAAACCCAAGGCCTTTCTGACTTAAAGGAGTTGCTTACTACTATAGAATGCAAATAATTTTAAGCAAGGAATTGAAGCAAAAGATCAGATGTTCAGAACCTTGGGAATTCCTTAGCGTTTGGCTTCCAGACTTGAGTCCTTCCAGACATGAAAACTAGAAATCCTGCTGCTTTTATTTTATTTTATATATTTTTTATTTTTATTTATTTAGTTTTTAAAATTTTATTTCTTATTTTTTAATATTACATCCAAATTAGTTAGCATATAGTGAAACAATGATTTCAGGAGTAGATTCCTGCTGCTTTTATTTTATTTTATTTTATTTTATTTTATTATTATTTTTTTTTAGTGTGGCTACTGAGGTCTACTTTGTGTCAGGCTCTGGGCTAAAGAGTATACATGCATTTTATCATTTAACCCTCACAACAAGTACTTTACAGATGAGTAAACTGAAGTTTAGAGAGATTAATAAATAAATTTATGTATTTATTTATTTATTTATTTATTTATTTATTTATTTATTTTTATATATGAAATTTATTGTCAAATTGGCTTCCATACAACACCCAGTGCTCATCCCAAAAGGTGCCCTCCTCAATACCCATCACCCACCCTCTCCTCCCTCCCACCCCCCATCAACCCTCAGTTTGCTCTCAGTTCTCAACAGTCTCTTATGCTTTGGCTCTCTCCCACTCTAACCTCTTTTTTTTTTTTTTTTCCTTCCCCTCCCCCATGGGTTCCTGTTAAGTTTCTCAGGATCCACATAAGAGTGAAACCATATGGTATCTGTCTTTCTCTGTATGGCTTATTTCACTTAGCATCACACTCTCCAGTTCCATCCACGTTGCTACAAAAGGCCATATTTCATTTTTTCTCATTGCCACGTAGTATTCCATAATGTATATAAACCACAATTTCTTTATCCATTCATCAGTTGATGGACATTTAGGCTCTTTCCATAATTTGGCTATTGTTGAGAGTGCTGCTATGAACATTGGGGTACAAGTGCCCCTATGCATCAGTACTCCTGTGTCCCTTGGATAAATTCCTAGCAGTGCTATTGCTGGGTCATAGGGTAGGTCTATTTTTAATTTTCTGAGGAACCTCCACACTGCTTTCCAGAGCGGCTGCACCAATTTGCATTCCCACCAACAGTGCAAGAGGGTTCCCGTTTCTCCACACCCTCTCCAGCATCTATAGTCTCCTGATTTGTTCATTTTGGCCACTCTGACTGGCGTGAGGTGATACCCGAGTGTGGTTTTGATTTGTATTTCCCTGATAAGGAGCAACGCTGAACATCTTTTCATGTGCCTGTTGGCCATCCGGATGTCTTCTTTAGAGAAGTGTCTATTCATGTTTTCTGCCCATTTCTTCACTGGGTTATTTGCTTTTCGGGTGTGGAGTTTGGTGAGCTCTTTATAGATTTTGGAGACTAGCCCTTTGTCCGATATGTCATTTGCAAATATCTTTTCCCATTCCGTTGGTTGCCTTTTAGTTTTGTTGGTTGTTTCCTTTGCTGTGCAGAAGCTTTTTATCTTCATAAGGTCCCAGTAATTCACTTTTGCTTTTAATTCCCTTGCCTTTGGGGATGTGTCGAGTAAGAGATTGCTACGGCTGAGGTCAGAGAGGTCTTTTCCTGCTTTCTCCTCTAAGGTTTTGATGGTTTCCTGTCTCACATTCAGGTCCTTGATCCATTTTGAGTTTATTTTTGTGAATGGTGTGAGAAAGTGGTCTAGTTTCAACCTTCTGCATGTTGCTGTCCAGTTCTCCCAGCACCATTTGTTAAAGAGACTGTCTTTTTTCCATTGGATGGTCTTTCCTGCTTTGTCAAAGATGAGTTGGCCATACGTTTGTGGGTCTAGTTCTGGGGTTTCTATTCTATTCCATTGGTCTATGTGTCTGTTTTTGTGCCAATATCATGCTGTCTTGATGATGACAGCTTTGTAGTAGAGGCTAAAGTCTGGGATTGTGATGCCTCCTGCTTTGGTCTTCTTCTTCAAAATTACTTTGGCTATTCGGGGCCTTTTGTGGTTCCATATGAATTTTAGGATTGCTTGTTCTAGTTTCGAGAAGAATGCTGGTGCCATTTTGATTGGGATTGCATTGAATGTGTAGATAGCTTTGGGTAGTATTGACATTTTGACAATATTTATTCTTCCAATCCATGAGCAGGGAATGTCTTTCCATTTCTTTAAATCTTCTTCAATTACCTTCATAAGCTTTCTATAGTTTTCAGCATACAGATCCTTTACATCTTTGGTTAGATTTATTCCTAGGTATTTTATGCTTCTTGGTGCAATTGTGAATGGGATCAGTTTCTTTATTTGTCTTTCTGTTGCTTCGTTGTTAGTGTATAAGAATGCAACTGATTTCTGTACATTGATTTTGTATCCTGCAACTTTGCTGAATTCATGTATCAGTTCTAGCAGACTTTTGGTAGAGTCTATCGGATTTTCCATGTATAATATCATGTCATCTGCAAAAAGCGAAAGCTTGACTTCATCTTTGCCAATTTTGATGCCTTTGATTTCCTTTTGTTGTCTGATTGCTGATGCTAGAACTTCCAGCACTATGTTAAACAACAGCGGTGAGAGTGGGCATCCCTGTCGTGTTCCTGATCTCAGGGAAAAAGCTCTCAGTTTTTCCCCGTTGAGGATGATGTTAGCTTTGGGCTTTTCATAAATGGCTTTTATGATCTTTAAGTATGTTCCTTCTATCCCGACTTTCTCAAGGGTTTTTATTAAGAAAGGGTGCTGGATTTTGTCAAAGGCCTTTTCTGCATCGATTGACAGGATCATATGGTTTTTCTCTTTTTTTTTGTTAATGTGATGTATCACGTTGATTGATTTGCGAATGTTGAACCAGCCCTGCATCCCAGGACTGAATCCCACTTGATCATGGTGAATAATTCTTTTTATATGCCGTTGAATTCGATTTGCTAGTATCTTATTGAGAATTTTTGCATCCATATTCATCAGGGATATTGGCCTGTAGTTCTCTTTTTTTTACTGGGTCTCTGTCTGGTTTAGGAATCAAAGTAATACTGGCTTCATAGAATGAGTCTGGAAGTTTTCCTTCCCTTTCTATTTCTTGGAATAGCTTGAGAAGGATAGGTATTATCTCTGCTTTAAACGTCTGGTAGAACTCCCCTGGGAAGCCATCTGGTCCTGGACTCTTATTTGTTGGGAGATTTTTGATAACCGATTCAATTTCTTTGCTGGTTATGGGTCTGTTCAAGCTTTCTATTTCCTCCTGATTGAGTTTTGGAAGAGTGTGGGTGTTCAGGAATTTGTCCATTTCTTCCAGGTTGTCCAATTTGTTGGCATATAATGTTTCATAGTATTCCCTGATAATTGTTTGTATCTCTGAGGGATTGGTTGTAATAATTCCATTTTCATTCATGATTTTATCTATTTGGGTCATCTCCATTTTCTTTTTGAGAAGCCTGGCTAGAGGTTTGTCAATTTTGTTCATTTTTTCAAAAAACCAACTCTTGGTTTCGTTGATCTGCTCTACAGTTTTTTTAGATTCTATATTGTTTATTTCTGCTCTGATCTTTATTATTTCTCTTCTTCTGCTGGGTTTAGGCTGCCTTTGCTGTTCTGCTTCTATTTCCTTTAGGTGTGCTGTTAGGTTTTGTATTTGGGATTTTTCTTGTTTCTTGAGATAGGCCTGGATTGCAATGTATTTTCCTCTCAGGACTGCCTTCGCTGTGTCCCAAAGCGTTTGGATTGTTGTATTTTCATTTTTGTTTGTTTCCATATATTTTTTAATTTCTTCTCGAATTGCCTGGTTGACCCACTCATTCGTTAGTAGGGTGTTCTTTAACCTCCATGCTTTTGGAGGTTTTCCAGACTTTTTTCTGTGGTTGATTTCAAGCTTCATAGCATTGTGGTCCGAAAGTATGCATGGTATGATTTCAATTCTTGTAAACTTATGAAGGGCTGTTTTGTGACCCAGTATATGATCTATCTTGGAGAATGTTCCATGTGCACTCGAGAAGAAAGTACATTCTGTTGCTTTGGGATTCAGAGTTCTAAATATATCTGTCAAGTCCATCTGATCCAATGTCTCATTCAGGGCCCTTGTTTCTTTATTGACCGTGTGTCTAGATGATCTATCCATTTCTGTAAGTGGGGTGTTAAAGTCCCCTGCAGTGACCACATTCTTATCAATAAGGTTGCTTATGTTTATGAGTAATTGTTTTATATATTTGGGCGCTCCGGTATTCGGCGCATAGACATTTATAATTGTTAGCTCTTCCTGATGGATAGACCCTGTCACTATTATATAATGTCCTTCTTCATCTCTTGTTACAGCCTTTAATTTAAAGTCTAGTTTGTCTGATATAAGTATGGCTACTCCAGCTTTCTTTTGGCTTCCAGTAGCATGATAAATGGTTCTCCATCCCCTCACTCTCAATCTAAAGGTGTCCTCAGGTCTAAAATGAGTCCCTTGTAGACAGCAAATAGATGGGTCTTGTTTTTTTGTCCATTCTGATACCCTATGTCTTTTGGTTGGCGCATTTAATCCATTTACATTCAGTGTTATTATAGAAAGATATGGGTTTAGAGTCATTGTGATGTCTGTATGTTTTATGCTTGTAGTGATGTCTCTGGTACTTTGTCTCACAGGGTCCCCCTTAGGATCTCTTGTAGGGCTGGTTTAGTGGTGACAAATTCCTTCAGTTTTTGTTTGTTTGGGAAGACCTTTATCTCTCCTTCTATTCTAAATGACACACTTGCTGGATAAAGGATTCTGGGCTGCATATTTTTTCTGTCTAGCACACTGAAAATCTCGTGCCAATTCTTTCTGGCCTGCCAAGTTTCAAAAGAGAGATCAGTCACGAGTCTTATAGGTCTCCCTTTATATGTGAGGGCACGTTTACCCCTTGCTGCTTTCAGAATTTTCTCTTTATCCTTGTATTTTGCCAGTTTCACTATGATATGTCGTGCAGAAGATCGATTCAAGTTACGTCTGAAGGGAGTTCTCTGTGCCTCTTGGATTTCAATGCCTTTTTCCTTCCCCACTTCAGGGAAGTTCTCAGCTATTATTTCTTCAAGTACCCCTTCAGCACCTTTCCCTCTCTCTTCCTCCTCTGGGATACCAATTATGCGTATATTATTTCTTTTTAGTGTATCACTCAGTTCTCTAATTTTCCCCTCATACTCCTGGATTTTTTTATCTCTCTTTTTCTCAGCTTTCTCTTTTTCCATAACTTTATCTTCTAGTTCACCTATTCTCTCCTCTGCCTCTTCAATCCGAGCCGTGGTGGTTTCCATTTTGTTATGCATTTCGTTTAAAGCGTTTTTCAGCTCCTCGTGACTGTTCCTTAGTCCCTTGATCTCTGTAGCAAGAGATTCTCTGCTGTCAGCTATACTGTTTTCAAGTCCAGCGATTAATTTTCTGACTATTATTCTAAATTCACTTTCTGTTATATTATTAAATCCTTTTTGATCAGCTCATTAGCTGTTGTTATTTCCTGGAGATTCTTCTGAGGGGAATTCTTCCGCTTGGTCATTTTGAATAGTCCCTGGCGTGGTGAGGACCTGCAGGGCACTTCCCCTGTGCTATGGTGTATAACTGGAGTTGGTGGGCCGAGCCGCAGTCAGACCTGATGTCTGCCCCCAGCCCACCGCTGGGGCCACAGTCAGACAGGTGCATGCCTTCTCTTCCCCTCTCCTAGGGGCGGGATTCACTGTGGGGTGGGGTGGCCTGTCTGGGCTACTTGCACACTGCCAGGCTTGTGATGCTGGGGATCTGGCGTCTTAGCTGGGGTGGGTAGGCAAGGTGCACAGGGGCAGGAGGGGCAGGCTTAGCTTGCTTCTCCTTAGGTGATCCACTTCAGGAGGGGCCCTGTGGCAGCAGGAGGGAGTCAGATCCGCTGCTGGAGGTTTGGCTCCGCAAAAGCGCAGAGTTAGGTGTTTGCGTGGAGTGAGCAAGTTCCCTGGCAGGAACTGGTTCTCTTTGGGATTTTGGCTGGGGGATGGGCGGGGGAGATGGCGCTGGCGAGCGCCTTTGTTCCCCACCAAACTGAGCTCTGTCGTCTGGGGGCTCAGCAGCTCTCCTTCCCTTTGTCCTCCAGCCTTCCCGCTTTCTGAGCAGAGCTGTTAACTTATGACCTCCCAGCCGCTAAGTCGTGCTTGCTGTCGGAACACAGTCCGTCAGGCCCCTCCGCTTTTTGCAAGCCAGACTCGGGGGCTCTGCTTGCCGGCGAGCCGCCCCTCTGCCCCGGCTCCCTCCCGCCAGTCCGTGGAGCGCGCACCGTCTCGCCGCCCTTCCTGCCCTCTTCCGTGGGCCTCTCATCTGCGCTTGGCTTCGGCGACTCCGTTCTGCTAATCCTCTGGCGGTTTTCTGGGTTATTTAGGCAGGTGTAGGTGGAATCTACGTGATCAGCAGGACGCGCGGTGAGCCCAGCGTCCTCCTACGCCGCCATCTTTGCTTTTATTTTAAATAGTGGAGATTGCCAACTACACTCCCCACCAACCCCCGCCATTTTCCAGAGTCCACCCTTTGCTGACACCAAGTTGAAAAATGGAAGGAAGATAAGAATTGATGCCTAATTTCCAGAAAACAATGTGATCTAGGCCAAGGGATCAAAACTTTTTTGGTTTAATGGAATTTTTTGGTAGTGAAGTTTATAGACCAATTCTCTGAATAAGGTTTTTATATGCATACAATAAAATATACAAAATTACAGGCTAACAATTATACTGAAATAAAGGAATACAAATATTAGCATAACTCACACCTTTCAGTATATTCACCAATTAGCAATTTTAAAGTGCTGTGGAAAGCAATGACTCTGCATTGGTTACCAATGTGAGAATTCATAGCTTTATTGCTAGAGGTTGAATGACCACTAAGGACAGAATAGTGCTGTAGCTGGGCCAGTATCTGTAAATAGGAATATTGTGAGTAAGTGTGATTAAGGGCAAGTGAAAATAGTACTGTAATTTCAAATTAGTGATATGTATAAGTGATATATTTGTAATAATTATAACATTATGTTAAAATATCTGTCATTTCTCCTGGTGACAATGTCATGGGCACTGCTAATATTACTGTGCTTTATTACTTACATTCATAGTTTATGGAAATACTGAATTTCAGTCAGAAATAAGTGAAAATAGGAATGCCTGGTGGCTCAGTCTGTTAAGTGTCCAACTTCGGCTCAGGTCATGATCTCACCATTCGTGAGTTAGAGCCCTGTGTCAGGCTCTGTGCTGAGAATTCAGAGCCTGGAGTCTGGTTCAGATTCTGTGTCTCCTTCTCTCTTTTGACCCTCCCTCACTTGCGCTCTCCCTCTCTGAAAAATAAACATCAAAAAATTTTTTTAAAAAGAAATAAGTGAAAATAATATGCAATATACTTTTGTCTGCAAGTTTATGGACCTCAGAAGTCATTTATTGGTGGTACGTGGACCCCAGATTAAAACCCTGTTCTAGGACTTCTTATCAGCTGTCCTCTCTGCTTGTCCTCTTTAATAGGCCACTGGTACCTGCCCTGTGGATCTTCCTCACTGTCACATAGTTTTGTCTAAATATTCTGGAATGTCACTAATATCAGGATAAATTAACAGTATCTGTAAGAAGAAGGAAGCTTGAACTGTCAATTTGTCTTAAGGCTGTAAAATACAGTGATAAAATTCTGCTTTGGTATCCTCGCCATTTCTTGCCTTTTTTAAAAAAGCAATTATTTAGTGGGAGAGCCAAGGGGTGGGGAAAGGAAGATAGCAATTGCATATGCAGCATAAGGACCACACAGCTCATGGTAGCTTTCCAGATGAGTATGAATATGTAGATTTTATACATATGATAATCAAAACACCTGGAGGTTCTTTTCCCAAACTCCTTATATTTTGGTGCTATTTTCAATATACATTCAGATGATCCTAATTAGGGTTTTCTCCCATATGTGTTAGAATTTCAATTATGATTGTATGTGTATCAGTTTATGAATAGGAAGGAATGCCATCTGACCTCATGGATCATTTGATCTTGTCAATACAGCACTGAGAGGCGGGGGGGGGGGGGGGGGGGGGGGTTCACAGCCTCAATATTAGGTATACTGTGTTGTCCAAAGTTGTGTGAGCTGAGATGCCTCCACAACTTTGGGCCTCTAAATGAATGCATTTTGAATGTGTAAATTGCTGCTTTCCTCAACTGACAAAAGAGGGCATCTTCAAATTTACCACACAGGTTATTTTAGTCATTTGTATTCAGAAGAGTGTGGTGTCCTGAACAAATAGGATACCAGTCCTATTAGCATACACATATAAGTGAAACATCTGAACTCTATGCTATGGTACATCACACCAAGTCTGTACGATTAGGCCTCTGCTCCTTTTGAGGTTTTTCTCCCAGTTCTCTCTCACATGGATGGTGAGACTGAGCCACACCACACAATCTGCAGATCCCCAGACACACCAGGCCATTTCACACCTCTGTGCTCCTGTATGTGTTGTCCCCATTGGCTAGAATGCACTCATCCTGCTGTTTTCTCGTGAACTCAACATTTTGCTCAAATAGCACTTCATTCAATTAAACTCCAGAAATCTTTTCCTAAAATCTCCAGGAATAGTTAAGCACTTCCTTCTATGTGTTCTCACACTACTGTGCTTAATCTTTGTATATTGGTGCCATAATTTGTTAATTCATTTAGCACGTGTTTATTGGAGATCTCAGTCATGGACTTAGTCTCTAGACAGTGATGAACAAGACAGACGTGTCCTTGCCATCCCAGAGCTTATAGCTCTGTAAATATTTCATAACACTGTATTTTATTATTTACTAGTTTCTTGCCATCAACTCAAGTCAGGAACACAGTATTCTTTTCCTTAATTTCCTGTCAAGCCATGCACAAATCATTTATGTTGTAGCAGACATTAGAGAGGGATTTTTTTCTCATTGCAGAAATTGAAAATACCATAAATTTCAAATCTAGACATCACCTTTTTAAAAAGTTCTTCTACCACTCCACCACTGGGAACTGACTAGATTTCTCAGGAAGTTCCAGCCTTCTTCCAGGCTGATGCCTCTTTTCCTTCTTCAAGATACAATCACATCTTAATTTTCATAATAGTTTTTGAGAGCAATTTTAATTTTCCATTCCCTTATTTGCTTCCAGGCATACTTTCCAGAACCAAAAACTAATTGAGGAACTCTGCTAAAAAAGTGTCATCTGCCCTAGGTCTTACTCTTTGGTAATACAGAAGTAGTAAAAAAATAGAAAATTTTAGGTTTTATTACCTTATTCATCAAACTGGAAGGAACCATGGTAGATATGTATTTTTGTACTCCATTAATATGATTTATATACCTTATCCAAACTTTTAGAAGGCAGAATAAAGTTTGGTTTTAAATAATATTAAAGAATTCTACTATAATATAATGCTATATATTGATACAGCATTTATGGTTTTATGAAGGATTGTAACTTTTACTGAGAGCCAATAATGAAAGATTAACAGACTGTAGAAAGATGAATTTAACTTTGTTATGAATGTATGGGACTTACTAAAACCTGGGGTGGGTTTACTGAGTCAGAGCCGAGGTTATTTGTAATAAATATCCTTTTCTGGCAAACTTTTAAAAGACAGTCCATGTTATACTTTTTTTTTTCTTGCCATAAATCAACTACTTCATAGGTCCCTCATGTTCTTTCTGAATTTTTTTAAGTGTTCTATTTTAATTCAAGTTAGTTAGCCTACAGTGCAATATTAGTTTCAGGTGTACAATATAGTGATTCAGCACTTCCATATAGCACACAGTGCTCATTACAGCAAGTGCTCTCCTTAATTCCCATCACCTATTTAACCCATTTTCCCACCCCTCCCTGCTGGTAACCATCAGATTTTTCTCTGTAATTAAGAGTTTGTTTCCTGCTTTGTCTCTCCCTCTCCCTCTCCTTCTCTCTTTTTTTCCCTTTGCTTGTTTCTTAAATTCCACATATGAGTAAAATCATGTTATTTGTCATTTGTTGACTGACTTATTTCACTTAGCATAATACTCTCTAGCTCCATTCATGTTGTTGTAAATGGCAAGATTTCATTCTTTTTTATGGCTGAATATTATTCCCCTGTGCGTGTGTGTGTGTATGTGTGTGTGTGTGTGCGCGCGCGCCACTTCTTTATTTATTCATCAGTTGATGGACACTTGGGCAATTTCCATGATTTGGCTGTTGTAGATAATGCTGTTATAAACACTGGGGTGCATATATCCCTTTGAATTAGTATTTTTGTATTCTTTGGGTAAATACTTAGTAGTGCAATTGCTAGATTGTAGGGTAGATCTATTTTTAGGTTTTTGAGGAAACTGGTGCAGTGGCTCTACCAGTCTGCATTTCTACCAACAGTGCAAGATGGTTCCTTTTCCCCCAAATTCTTGCCAACACCTAATGTTTCTTGTGTTGTTGGTTTTAGCTATTTTGACAGGTGTGAGGTGATCAAATATTGTTAAAATGTCTATGCTACCCAAAGCAATCTACACATTTAATGAAATCCCTATCAAAATACCACCAGCATTTTTCAACCATCTGAAAATTTTGTGGAACTACAAATGACCCAGAATAGCCAAAGCAACCTTGAAAAAGAAAAAGCTGGAGGCATCACAATTCTGGACTTCAAAGTATATTACAGAGCTGTAGTAATCAAAACAGTAGGGTACTGGCACAAAAATAGACACATAGATCAATGGAACAAAATAGAAAACCCAGAAATAAACCCACAACTATAGGTCATTTAATCTTCAACAAAGCAGGAAAAAATATTCAATGGGAAAAAAGATAGTTTCTTCAACAAATGGTGTTGGTAGAACTAGACAACAATATGCAAAAGAATGAAACTGGACCACTTTCTTACACCATACACAAAAACAAATTCAAAATGGATTACATACATAAATGTGAGACATGAAACTATCAAAATCCTGGAGGAGAACACAGACAGTAAACTCTTTGACATCGGCCATAGCAACTTCTTTGTAGGTTTGTGTCCTGAGGCAAGGGAAACAAAAGCAAAAAATAAACTATTGGGACTACATCAAAATAAAAATCTTCTGCACAACAAAGGAAACAATCAACAAAACTAAAAGGTAACCTATGGAATGGGAGAAGATATTGGCAAATGACATATATAGTAAAGGGTTAGTATCTAAAATATATAAAGAACTTACAAAACCAATGTCCCCCAAATGAAAGAAAATCCAATTAAAAATGTGCAGAAGACATGAATAGACATTTTCAAAGAATACATACAGATGGCCATCAGGGAAATGCAAATCAAAACTTCAATGAGCTATCACCTCATTCTTTCTGATTTTACCACAGAAAGTTTCATCTGTGGCAGATGTATTGAGCCAACTTTTTACTATGTTTTCAAATTCTTACGTGTTTAAGGAAGAGTTTATTTACTTATTTATCTTATTTGCAGTGGTTAATATTTTCATAATTTTTTGGATGTGGGCTTGTGTTAATTTGAATGGAATGGATCTCTATGTGCTTAGCTTCATTTTCATATTGTTACTGTTATTGCCATTACTATTATTACATTTCAGAAAATTTTGATATGTGTTTATGTGTTATGTGTTCTTTTCCATGGGTCTTTTCTGATCTCTGGATCTATTTTTGTGCCAGTACCCACTGTTTAGATTACTACAGCTTTGTCGTATATCTTAAAATCTGGGGTTGTGATATCTCCAGTTTTGTTTTCCTTTTTCAAGACTTTGGCTATTTGGGGTCTTTTGTGGTTCCATTCAAATTTTAGTATATTTGTTCTAGTTCTGTGAAAAATGCTGTTGGTATTTTGATAGGGATTGTATTGCTGAATTTGTTCCCATTGACCAGTATCTCTTAATTGCCCCGATCCCTGAGTCCCTAGTAACCACTACTCTACTCTCTGTTTCCCTTTTTCAGATTTCACATATAAGTGATACCTATAGTATTTGTCTTTCTGTGTCTGACTTAACTTCACTTAGCATAACACCCTCAAGAGTTATCCATGTTGTCAAAAACAGCAGGATTTCCTACTTTTCTGTGGCTGAATAATATTCCATTATTTATATATACAGCATCTAGTGGCGCTTGGATGGCTCAGTCAGTTGAGCATCCGATTTCAGCTCTGGTCATGATCTCATGGCTTGTTAGTTTGAGCCATGTGCTACCAGCACAGAGCCTGAAGCCTGCTTCAGATTCTGTCTCTCTTTGCCCCTTCCCTGTTCACCCTCTCTCTTTCTCTCAAAAATAAATAAGCACTCAATTTTTTTTTATATATACAGCATCTTTTTTATCCACTCATCTGTTGATGAACACTTAGGTTGTTTTCATATCTTAGCTATTTTGAATAATGCTACCATGAACATGGGACTGCAAAGATCTCTTTAAGATGCTGCAAAATCAAACATTTTAATGATAGCATAGTACTTCATTAAATTTATAGTGTTCCCTTCACCATTTCCTCAGGGATGATAATTAAGTTGCTTATTTCCATTTTAAAATAAGTATAAGCAATTCTGTGATTAACTTCTACTTGGATTTGACTTGTCCATATTTTAAATTCCTAGAGATGCAATTGCTGTCAATAAAATAGTTTTTAAGCTCTTGATATCTAAAGTTTCCCAAAGGTTTAAAACGGTATACAATTTTACCAATTAAATAGAAAAATTACTGTTTTATTGCTCACCAGCCTGTGATATGTAAAATCATTAACAACACATATAATATAAAAGATGTTACCTCATTGTTGTCACAAGGTGTTAATTACTATACTGCTATAGTTGGATAGTATTATATTTTTATACATTAGTTATTAGTTGCTTTTTCTCTCATAAATTATTTAATGTGCTCTCTGATTATTTAATCTCTTATAGTTGTGGGGAAATAGGTTCTACTTACATAAATGGGTTAGAAAAAAGCTTAGGGTGGAAAGCTGCCACCACAGGGTGAAAGCGCCCGAGGTTAGCTATTGAGATATTATAATGGAATCACAAATAACTTGTTTTATCACATGCAGGAAATTACTTTCCATCTGACACCAAGGTACCTTAATCACAAACACCACTTGCCACTCAGACCCTTTGCTTCTTAATCACATGAGTTAATGGTTACTATCTGATTGTTTTCTCCGTGTTCACGTCTCTAAGATCTTGTTTTCTTCACATTCACCATGTGTGTAAGATCTTGAAAGCTCAAAAAACAGAGATGAACCACTGTTTGGGGCTTTTCTCTCCTCCTGGACATTAGTCTCTCTTGTATTCAATTCTGTGTTCACTCTCTTGCTGGACAAGAGAGAACTCCAGACTCATAGTCTGTAACATACAGTCAGTGATATTTTACTTTATAAGACTTTTATATATAGTAAAGTTATTTCCCTGGATTATAGTTCTTAAAATTTTATTTTCTTTATAATCTTTTTAAAATTTGCCACTGACACTCAAAAAATTTTAAATCTTCATGTCAACAGATCTGTAGATCCTTTCTTCTATGATAGAAGTTAAAAGACTGGTATAGATGTTCTTGACATCAGACTCTCTATTTTGTAATTTTGGGGGTTTATGACTTATGGAGAATCAGCATACACTTTTTTTATTTCTGCCTTCAGATAGTGTGTCTTAGTGGATACTACCTTTCAATCATATTTCAGAGCAACAGTTTCTTAGAGGAGAAACAAAATTTGAATGTTATATTAAAATGCTAAGAAGCACAATAAAAGTCCCAAATAATGACAAAGATTCAATACATAATTTAGGAGAATTTTATACAAAAAAATCATTGAAAGGTGGCTGTGACTTTAAACTGTGCAGCCATATGCTTTATTACTACTTTTCATAACAGCTAGGGAAACACAGCTAGGTTGTCTATTCTGGTTCCAAAACCTATAAGCTTCCTCTGTGCCTTTTTGATTTAGTGATCAGAGAACTCCATTTTATCATTGTTATAGTAACATAGATTCAATAACAAGTAAAATTCATTGAGAGCCTATGATGTGTTATGTACTCTTCTAGGTGCCAGTGATAGAAACAGATAAAAACTCTGTTACGTTTGAAAGAACTACATATAATAGGGAAGGATGTGGCTACTCTTTTGGAATCCTCCCCTATTTTTTTTTTTTTTAAATAAGGAAGCCTATAGAAAATACTGTGGCAAGGAGAAACTGAATTCAAATAAATATGACTGAATAAATTCTTTAATAAAGTAGGTAGAAAATCTTGATGCTGATGGAAGAAACCCAAGAAACAAAAAATCCCCAAAAATATGTCTTTGAACAGAGAGAAACCCATGGACTCTAGAAATTCATTACTTCTTTGCAGCCTGGGAATGACTTTCACTCTTATTCTTAGAGGGGTAAAGATCATATGTAATATATTTTCTAATCAACCTTCCATATTCCAGTAAACTGAATTAAATGTGAATGTAGCTTCTTATCTCTTTTCACCTTCAATTAGTTATAAATAAAAAATTCCATCCACATGTCAGTTCAGGCTTCTAACTCATATTCTCCATAAGATGTCTACATACCAGCAAGGGCTCTGATCTCAGAGTATGCTGTATAATTTGGGCTAACATTTTGAATGTCAGTGCCAGAGAAATGTGAAATAGTCTGCTAGAGAGGTCAAAGGAACTATTGTGGGCTAACCAAAGACATGGATGAGCCTGTTCTCACTGGCTGGGACACGGGCTTTCTTCTCAGCTGTATCTATTCCCTCCTAACTTTCTGTCTACCTTTTTACCAAGGAGACTGTTTTAGGGATCTTCAGGATGAATGAAAGCAAAAATTACTCAAAGCAGGTCAAGAAAAAGAGAATAACCAGAAGGATTCAGGGAAGACGTACAGAACTCAATCATGGAAACACAAAGAAGGAGTTCCCTGCCTTCTAGTTTCTGCTTCTCCTTGTATACCTGTACTGTTCCCATGCTTGTTTCTTTTTTTCCTCCAGCTTTGTTGTGGTATAATTGACAAATAAAATTGTAATATATTTAAAACACACATCATTATGATTTGATATACGTTTGCATTGTGAAAAGATTTCCCCATCAAGTTTCTGCACATCAAGGTTCACATGAATTCAAATAAACTTTCCAAATACAAATATGTGTATGTGCAACAGTTTAAATTCCACTGCCCAAGAATTTTTTGTTGGCAAGTGGTAGCTGTATTAGGTAATGTTTTCTGTATGCCTGGCCTTTGTTCTAAGTACTTTAGAAACTTTAGTTTTATATCATAAACCTATGCTGAAGTTACTGTTATCTTCATTTTAGAGTTGAGAGGTTATGTAATTTGTCCAATGTCACACAACTAGTAATGTTACAGTAAAACTGGTTTGTGAGCATAATTCATTCTGGAAACATGCTTGTAATCCAAAGCACTTGTATATCAAAGCAAATTTCCCCATAAGAAATAGCGGAAACTCAGATCATTTGTTCCACAACCCAAAAATACTCACATAAAAATGATTACAGTACTGTAATATAATACAAAATAAGAAATCAAATATAAAATATAAAGCAAAATACACAAACCTGCACTTACCTTTGAAAATCTTCATGGCTGGTATGAAGAAGACAAGAGAGAGGAAGGTTATTGTGTAGGATGACTTTCACTATCACTAACAGAATCACTGCTATCTGTTGGCTAAATGGAATCTTTTTCTTTTTGTGCAGCTCTAACAAGGAACCTATTTAATGACACTTAATTTTGCAGTGTCAAGATTTCACAGAAATGTGACATTGCATTGTCATTAAACAGATTGATCTCTCGCACTGCTACAGCCTTATTTAGGTGGTGCTTTTCTACAAAATTTTGCACTGTTTTCCATATTTTACACATCTCCCTAATCTCATATAAGTGAGGGATTCCTCTGCCTTTTTCTCCTCCTCCTCTGTAGATGAGATACAGGCATAGACTTTTTATAAAATCTTGCAGTTTCGGCCCCTCATTCCTCATTTGTACTTCTTGATGATTTCCTTCTTAACTTCCACTGTGCTTATCTCCTTCTTCTTACCGCCTTTCTTTTCATTCCTTTTCTGCATGGAGGCCATTGTATATACTCGCACGGATGTTGACTATAGTACAGTATTAATAAACTTTTGTCATAAACTGTATTTAATGTAACTGGCAATAAGTCAGCAGAGGAAGGTGTCTATATTTGTAGGCAGCCTGACCTAGAAGGAAGCAAAGCATTCCTAAGCTTAGTCTTGTATGGAAAAGCAAAGGACTATCCATAGGTGCTTTGAAGTGATAAAAAAATACACCAGTGCCGGTTGTGGGCACCTTTCAACGTTCTGAAAAATCACTGATTTCTTTCAATCACTACAGCCTGAGACTAAGCATCCAAACATGGAAGATGAGCACCTACAATACTGTAGAAAGAGAGAGAGAGAGAGAGAGAGAGAGAGAGAGAGAGAGAGAGAAGAACCATTGGCTCAGTTGTGATCATGTGACATTTGGTGTCATGTACTACTTGTATTGCAAGACATTGCTCATTTATCAAGTTAAAATTAGAAATGTTGCTCATCTTGCAGAACACTCGCAAAACAAGCTATTCATAATCCAAGGTTTTAGTGTATAGAATTGAGATTTGAACTCAATCAATCTGGCTCTAGAGTTTATGGTATTAGCCATCATGCCTTACTGCCTCTCAAATGGTGCTAATGGAAGCTTCTCTGGCATTGCTAGGTATACCTGGTTTTGTTGCTGTACACTGAAATGCAGATTATCCAATCGGGTATGTCATCATGGACCTTCTCAAAACTGACATTTAATGTCAGTGCAAATCAACCTGTCACACAATGACATTGTGTTTGAGACAGAGATAAAAAATTGATTGTGTGTGGTTTTGTTGAATATCAGTCATCTTTTATTTATATCAAATTATTGATTTAGAATTATTCAACACATATTCATAAAATATTGGTAAAGTAAATTTACAATAATAAATTACTAGCTGAAGATCAGTTGCATTTCATCAAGTATGGAGGGTAAGGAGTAGTTTAGAGTTAGTCCCTTATGATACAACATTTTGCCATTACTGTGTAATTTCAATGAAACCTGGAATAAATATGACTTCAGTCTAGAACTGAGGCTGTATTAGTGTCCAAGGAGCTTCAAATCTACAGAATAGTTTTATTTCTGAGTACATATGTGTATCTATCAACCACACAGAAATTTAGAAGGCAGTATGGTAGACTCTAAATTAGGTGGACTTTAAAGCCAGACACATATTAGTTCAAATCTTTTTTTTAATGTTTATTTATTTATTTATTTACTTATTTATTTATATATTTATTGAGAGAGAGAGAGAGAGAGAGAGAGAGAGAGAGAGAGAATCCCAAGATGCTCCATGCTGTCAGCACAGCATTTAATAATATTTTCATATAATAAAATAATATGTAATATAATAATAAAATAATATATATTTTAATGTAGTAACAACATTTTAATAATAAAAACTCTCAGGAATTGACAGTTCTGTGATTTCACCTTCATTTCTTAAACTGGAACATGGGTAATTGTTGTAAAGTTTAAATAAAGAACATAATATTTCCACTAGAGCAGTAACTGTTAGGAGATTATTTAAACTTCCTTGGCTTGCTACACAAAGAAATGTAAAAAGATTCCATGCTCCTGGATAGGAAGAACAAATATTGTTAAAATGTCAATACTACCCAAAGCAATCTACATATTCAATGCAATCCCTGTCAAAGTAACACCAGCATTCTTCACAGAGCTAAAACAAATAATCCTAAAATTTGTATGGAACCAGAAAAGACCCCGAATAGCCAAAGCAATCTTGAAAAAGAAAACCAAAGCAGGAGGCATCACAATCCCGGACTTCAAGCTATACTCCAAAGCTGTAATCATCAAGACAGTATGGTACTGGCACAAGAACAGACACTCAGATCAACGGAACAGAATAGAGAACCCAGACATGGACCCACAAACGTATGGCCAGCTAATCTTTGACAAAACAGGAAAGAGTATCCAATGGAATAAAGACAGTCTCTTCAGCAAGTGGTGCTGGGAAAACTGGACAGCGACATGCAGAAGAATGAACCTGGACCACTTTCTTACACCATACACAAAAATAAACTCAAAATGGGTGAAAGACCTCAGTGTCAGACAGGAAGCCATCAAAATCCTCGAGGAGAAAGCAGGCAAAAACCTCTTTGATCTTGCCCGCAGCAACTTCTTACTCAACACGTCTCTGGAGGCAAGGGAAACAAAAGCAAAAATGAACTACTGGGACCTCATCAAAATAAAAAATGCTGCACAGTGAAGGAAACAATCAGCAAAACTAAAAGGCAACCGACAGAATGGGAGAAGATATTTGCAAATGACATGTCAGAGAAAGGCTTAGTATCCAAAATCTACAAAGAACTTCTCAAACTCAACACCCAAAAAACAAAGAATCCAGTGAAGAAATGGGCGAAAGACATGAATAGACACTTCTCCAAAGAAAACATCGAGATGGCCAACCGACACATGAAAACATGCTCAACATCACTCATCATCAGGGAAATACAAATCAAAACCACAATGAGATACCGCCTCACACCTGTCAGAATGGCTAAAATTAACAACTCAGGGAACAACAGATGTTGGTGAGGATGTGGAGAAAGAGGATCTCTTTTGGATTGTTGGTGGGAATGCAAGCTGGTGCAGCCACTCTGGAAAACAGTATGGAGGTTCCTCAAAAAACTAAAAATAGAACTACCCTATGACCCAGCAATTGCACTACTAGGTATTTATCTCATGGATACAGGTGTGCTGTTTCGAAGGGACACATGCACCCCACTATCAACAAGAGCCAAAGTATGGAAAGAGCCCAAACGTCCATCGATGCATGAATGGATAAAGAAGATGTGGTATATATATATACAATGGATTATTACTCAGCAATCAAAAAGAATGAAGCCTTGCCATTTGAAACTACATGGATTGAAATGGAGGGTATTATGCTAAGTGATATTAGTCAGTGAGAGAAAGACAAAAGTCATATGACTTCACTCATATGAGGACTTTAAGGGACAAAACAGATGAACATAAGGGAAGGGAAACAAAAATAATATAAAAACATGGAGGGGGACAAAACAAAAGAGACTCATAAATACGGAGAACAAACAGAGGGTTACTGGAGGGGGTGTGGGAAGGGTGATGGTCTAAATGGGTAAGGGGCATTAAGGAATCTACTCCTGAAATCATTGCTGCACTATATGCTAAATAATTTGGATGTAAATTTAAAAAATAAAATTAATTAAAAAAAAGAAAAGAAAAAAATAATAATAACAAGAGAAAAGTAAATGAGAGACATACATTTCCCTGTTTAGAAGCAAAATCACTAACTTGATAAAGTGATTCTGGAGTTTACCTGGTAGGATAAATAAGTGAGAATAACCCAAAACGTTTTTTATATGGATTAGCAATGAAAAATCAATGCATAGATTATTTTTTAAAGAAAGAAATCCTAAAAATAACCCATTATATTTACATTACAAAGGAGATATCATAAATGAATGAATAAATCAAAGACAATTCAATAAACAGTACTAATAAATAAATAAATGGTACTAAGACAACCAATTTAGAGCCTAATAAAACTAGATCTTTTTCTACTACCATACACAACAGAAATTCTTGATGGATTAAAAAGCCAAATGTAAAATAAGAAATCGCTGAAAAATTTAAAATGTATACTTCAAAATGTATTTGCTCTTATGTTGAAAAGAACATTAAAGTGTTAAACAAAAGAAGAATTCACAATATTAACAACAGATAGCCTCAACCACATAAACATTTTTAGTCTTTTGAACATCACAAGTTGTAATAAACCAAAATAAGAGGAAAACAATACATGCAGAAAAAATATTTGAAATACATACTATAAACAAATTTTCACAATCTTGGTATGTAAAACTTCTTATAAATAGATCTGAAAACACTAAAACTCCCATAGAATTATAAACATAGCACACAGAAAAATATTTCACAAAATATTTTGAAAGGAATAAAAATGATCAATAATCCAATGAGAATATGTTAATATAACTAGTCATTGTGGAAATTTAAGTTAGTATTTTAACTGATTATGCTCAAGATAATGGTGAAGGAAACAATAAAATCTACAACTGCCAGGAGTATCAACAACTGTATGGAAATATTCTACCAGTGCGAAGAGTCACAGTAAAGTCTTCTATCCATTTTTAACTCAACAATACCTTTTGTAGAACTCTACTCTTAAAGATATTTTAAAGCCAATTTATAAACAATATTCAGCACATTATTTAAAAGAACAAAAATTCAGAAGCAACTTTAATATCCAGTCACATAAGAATAGCTACATTCATTATGGAAGGTTTAACACATAATTTCTGGATAACCATCATTTCTAACCATTTCCAAATTTTGGCAATTTTTTTTACATTGGAAGTTTTACTTCCTGATGTAGAAGAAAACTAACATCCCTGAACTCTATGTAACAGGATGCAAGCATGTGATCTTACAATCATGGAAGACTTGAAGTTGGAAATGCACAATAATACTATATGGGAAAACAATCTCATAGCAAACTCAGTTTTGGAGCTACTCAGTTATTTAGTAGTAGATGCAGTGAGGTACACAAGAGGGAGTGAAGCAAGTTGAAGTAAACAGAGTAATTCAGTTAGGCTTCTACAAACATCAGATTTCAGATAATCTAAGTATAGTCCAGTTGGAAAGAGATTCTGACTTGCTTTGAAATACTTAGAATGATGTAGCATTAATTCCAAAATTCACCCATTCACTTCCTTATGAATTTTCTTGAATACTCATAGCAAATTTTCCTTGTTCAAATATATTGCTCCATATATAAGTAACAAGAATATTTCAGAAAACATTTTCATCAGAAGACACTCAGCCAACTGACATACTTTGACTTAGGTCAGAAATGAGAAAGAAGTAAAGATAATCAGGTATTTGAGTACCTGTTAAGTTGGAATTAATGAGCATTGGGACCATTACCTGTATCTTCTCTTTAAATCATCACAATCACCTACAAAAATGGAGCTAATATTTCCATTTTACAAATAAGGAAGACAAGGAACTTTATTTTTTGGATTATTTAACTTTATTTTTTATTTTTTTAAATTTACATCCAAATTATTTAGCATATAGTGCAGCAATGATTTCAGGAGTAGATTCCTTAATGCCCCTTACCCATTTAGACCATCACCCTTCCCACACCCCCTCCAGTAACCCTCTGTTTGTTCTCCGTATTTATGAGTCTCTTTTGTTTTGTCCCCCTCCATGTTTTTATATTATTTTTGTTTCCCTTCCCTTATGTTCATCTGTTTTGTCCCTTAAAGTCCTCATATGAGTGAAGTCATATGACTTTTGTCTTTCTCTCACTGACTAATATCACTTAGCATAATACCCTCCATTTCAATCCATGTAGTTTCAAATGGCAAGGCTTCATTCTTTTTGATTGCTGAGTAATAATCCATTGTATATATATATACCACATCTTCTTTATCCATTCATGCATCGATGGACGTTTGGGCTCTTTCCATACTTTGGCTCTTGTTGATAGTGGGGTGCATGTGTCCCTTCGAAACAGCACACCTGTATCCATGAGATAAATACCTAGTAGTGCAATTGCTGGGTCATAGGGTAGTTCTATTTTTAGTTTTTTGAGGAACCTCCATACTGTTTTCCAGAGTGGCTGCACCAGCTTGCATTCCCACCAACAATCCAAAAGAGATCCTCTTTCTCCACATCCTCACCAACATCTGTTGTTCCCTGAGTTGTTAATTTTAGCCATTCTGACAGGTGTGAGGCGGTATCTCATTGTGGTTTTGATTTGTATTTCCCTGATGATGAGTGATGTTGAGCATGTTTTCATGTGTCGGTTGGCCATCTCGATGTTTTCTTTGGAGAAGTGTCTATTCATGTCTTTCGCCCATTTCTTCACTGGATTCTTTGTTTTTTGGGTGTTGAGTTTGAGAAGTTCTTTGTAGATTTTGGATACTAAGCCTTTCTCTGACATGTCATTTGCAAATATCTTCTCCCATTCTGTCGGTTGCCTTTTAGTTTTGCTGATTGTTTCCTTCACTGTGCAGCATTTTTTATTTTGATGAGGTCCCAGTAGTTCATTTTTGCTTTTGTTTCCCTTGCCTCCAGAGACGTGTTGAGTAAGAAGTTGCTGCGGGCAAGATCAAAGAGGTTTTTGCCTGCTTTCTCCTCGAGGATTTTGATGGCTTCCTGTCTGACACTGAGGTCTTTCACCCATTTTGAGTTTATTTTTGTGTATGGTGTAAGAAAGTGGTCCAGGTTCATTCTTCTGCATGTCGCTGTCCAGTTTTCCCAGCACCACTTGCTGAAGAGACTGTCTTTATTCCATTGGATACTCTTTCCTGTTTTGTCAAAGATTAGCTGGCCATACGTTTGTGGGTCCATGTCTGGGTTCTCTATTCTGTTCCGTTGATCTGAGTGTCTGTTCTTGTGCCAGTACCATACTGTCTTGATGATTACAGCTTTGGAGTATAGCTTGAAGTCCGGGATTGTGATGCCTCCTGCTTTGGTTTTCTTTTTCAAGATTGCTTTGGCTATTCGGGGTCTTTTCTGGTTCCATACAAATTTTAGGATTATTTGTTTTAGCTCTGTGAAGAATGCTGGTGTTACTTTGACAGGGATTGCATTGAATATGTAGATTGCTTTGGGTAGTATTGACATTTTAACAATATTTGTTCTTCCTATCCAGGAGCATGGAATCTTTTTACATTTTTTGTGTCTTCTTCAATTTCTCTTGTAAGCTTTCTATAGTTTTCAGTGTATAGATTTTTCACCTCTTTGGTTAGATTTATTCCTATGTATTTTATGGTTTTTGATGCAACTGTACATGGGATTGATTCCTTGATTTCTCTTTCTGTCCCTTTATTGTTGGTGTATAGGAATGCAACCGATTTCTGTGTGTCGATTTTATATCCTGCAACTTTGCTGAATTAATGAATCAGTTCTAGCAGTTTTTTGGTGGAATCTTTTGGTTTTCCATATAGAGTATCATGTTATCTGCAAAGAGTGAAAGTTTGACCTCGTCCTGGCCGATTTGGATGCCTTTTGTTTCTTTGTGTTGTCTGCTTGCAGAGGCTAAGTCTTCCAATACTATGTTGAAAAACAGTGGTGAGAGTGGACATCTCTGTCTTGTTCCTGACCTTAGGGGGGAAACTCTCAGTTTTTCCCCCTTGAGGACGATAGTAGCATTGGGTTGTTCATATACGGCTTTTGTGATCTCGAGGTATGCTCCTTCTACCCCTACTTTCTTGAGGGTTTTTATCAACAATGGATGTTGTATTTTGTCAAATGCTTTCTCTGCATCTATTGAGAGGATCATATGGTTCTTGTCCTTTCTTTTATTGATGTGATGAATCACATTAATTGTTTTGCGGTTATTGAACCAGCCCTGCATCCCAGGTATAAATCCCATTTGGTGGTGGTGAATTTTTTTTTTTTTAATTCTTTCTCACTGCTAGGGTTTATTGCTCTTTTTTAATGTATTGTTGGATCTGGTTGGCTAATACCTTTTTGAGGATTTTTGCATCCATGTTCATCAGGGAAATTGATCTATAGTTTTCCATTTTAGTGGGGTCTCTGTCTGGTTTTGGAATCAAGGTCATGCTGGCTTCGTAGAAAAAGTTTGGAAGTTTTCCTTCCGTTTCTGTTTTTTGGAATACCTTCAAGAGAATAGGTGTTAACTCTTCCTTAAATGTTCGGTAGAATTCCCCTGGAAAGCCATCTGGCCCTGGACTCTTGTTTTTTTGGCAAATTTTTGATTACTAATTTGATTTCCTTACTGGTTATGGGTCTGTTCAAATTTTCTATTTCTTGTTGTTTCAGTTTTGGTAGTGTATATGTTTGTAGGAATTTGTCCCTTTCTTCAGATTGCCCATTTTATTGTCATATAATCGCTCATAATATTCTCTTATTGTTTTTATTTCTGCTGTGTTGGTTGTGATCTTTCCTCTTTCATTCTTGATTTTATTTATTTGGGTCCTTTCCTTTTTATTTTTGATCAAAGCAGCTAGTGGCTTATCAATTTTGTTAATTCTTTCAAAGAACCAGATTCTGGTTTGATTGATCTGTTCTATTGGTTTTTTTTGTTTGTTTTTTTTTGTTTGGTTTTGATAGCATTAATTTCTGTTCTAATCTTTATTATTTCCTGTCTTCTTCTGGTTTTGGGTTTTATTTGTTCTTTTTCCAGCTCCTTAAGACATAAGGTTAGGTTGTGTGTCTGAGATCTTTCTTCCTTCTTTACGAAGGCCTGGATTGCTATATACTTTCTTTTTATGACCGCCTTTGCTGTGTCCCAGAGGTTTGGGTTGTGGTGTTATCATTTTCATTGGCTTCCATACACTTTTTAATTTCCTCTTTAACTTCTTAGTTAGCCCATTCATTCTTTAGTAGGATGTTCTTCAGTCTCCAAGTATTTGTTACCTTTCCAAATTTTTTCTTGTGGTTGATTTCGAGTTTCATAGCATTGTAGTCTGAAAATATGCATGGTATGACCTCGATCTTTTTGTGCTTACTTAGGGCTGATTTGTGTCCCAGTATATTGTCTATTCTGGAGAACATTCCATGTGCACTGGAGAAAAATGTATATTCTGCTGCATTTTCTGAATATATCTGTTAAGTTTATGTGGTCCAGTGTGTCATTCAAAGCCATTGTTTCCTTGTTGATTTTTTGATTAGATGATCTGTTCATTGCTGTGAGTGGGGTGTTGAAGTCTATTATTATGGTATTACTATCGATGAGTTTCCTTATGTTTGTGATTAATTGATTTATATATTTGGGTTCTCCCACGATTGGCCCCTAAATGTTTATAATTGTTAGGTCTTCTTGGTGGATAGACCCCTTGATTATGATAGAATGCCCTTCTGCATCTCTTGATACAGTCTTTATTTTAAAGTCTGGATTGTCTGATATAAGTATGGCTACTCCAGCTTTCTTTTGTTGACCATTACCATGATAGATGGTTCTCCATCCCCTTACTTTCAATGAAGGTGAAAGATTACTTTTCAATCTTTAGGTCTAAAGTGGGTCTCTTGTAAACAGCATATAGATGGATCTTGTTTTTTTATCCATTCTGTTACCCTGTGTCTTTTGATTGGAGCATTGAGTCCATTCACATTTAGAGTGAGTACTGAAAGATATGAATTTATTGCTATTATGATGCTTGTAGAGTTGGAGTTTCTGGTGGTATTTTTTGGTCCTTTCTAATCTTTTGTTGCTTTTGATATATATATATATATATATAATTTTTTTTCACCTATTCTCCCCTCACAGAGTTCCCCTTAAAATTTCTTGCAGGACTGGTTTAGTGGTCACAATTCCTTTAACTTTTGTTTTTCTGGGAAACATTTTATCTCTACTTCTATTTGGAATGACAGCCTTGCTGAGTAAAGAATTATTGGCTGCATATTTTTCAGTTTAGCACATTGAATATATCCTGCCCCTCCTTTCTGGTCTGCCCAGTTTCTATGGATAGGTCTGCTGCAAACCTGATCTGTCTTCCCTTGTAGATTAGGGACTTTTTTTTCCTTGCTGCTTTCCTGATTCTCTCCTTGCCTGAGTATTTTGTGAATTTGACTATTATATGCCTTGTTGATGGTCGGTTTTTGTTGAATCTAATGGGAGTCCTCTGTGCTTCCTGGATTTTGATGTCTGTGTCTTTCCCCAGGTTAGGAAAGTTTTCTGCTATGATTTGCTCACATTACCCTTCTACCACTATTTCTTTCTGTTCCTCTTCTGGGACCCCTATGATTCTGATGTTGTTCCTTTTTAATGAGTCACTGATTTCTCTAATTCTTAAATCGTGCTCTTTTGATTTAATCTCCCTCTTTTTTTCTGCTTTATTATTCTCTATAAGTTCGTCCTCTACATCACTGATTCTCTGTTCTGCCTCATCCATCCTTGCTGCCACTGCATCCATCCGTGATTGCAGCTCAGTTATAGCATTTTTTATTTCATCCTGACTCTTTTTTACTTCTTTATCTCTGCAGAAAGGGATTCTAATCTATTTTCGACTTCAGCTAGTATTCTTATATTTGTGATTCTAAATTCTGGTTCAGACATCTTGCTTGTCTCTGCATCGGTTAAGTCTCTGGCTGTCATTTCTTCATGCTCTTTCTTTTGGGGTGAATTCCTTCGTTTCATCATTTGAAGGGAGAAAAGGAATTAATGAGGTAGAAAAAATTAAAATAAAAAAATGAAATTAAAAAAATATTAAAATTAAAAAATTAAAAACACAGACAACAAAACTGAATAAAGGATGCTGGATCCTAAGTGTGTTTTGGTCTGGGTGTTGAAAGTGGCTTGATAGATTAGAGAAAACATGGGAAAGAAGAAAAAAAAGGAAATCATTTGAAAATTTGAATAAATGAATACACTGTAGTAGACTAAAATGAAATGATGGAAGTAAACTAGAATTTGAAAAAATTTACACAAAAGTAAAAAACATAGTTGAAAAAAATTAAAGAAAAAGTATTTTTAATAAAAATTAAAAATAAAGATGAATTTTTTTTCTCTTCCTGTATTCAGGGAAGAAGAAAAAATGAAAAAAAAAAGAAACGAAAAAGAGAAAAAAGATAAAAAAGGAAATCATTTGAAAATTTGAGAAAATGAATACACCGAAGTAGACTAAAATGAATGTAGTAAACCAGAATTTGAAAAAATTTACACAAAAGTAAAAACTATAAGAATAAAATTAGAGAAACATATTTTTAATAAAAATCAAAAATAAAGAGGAACTTTTTCTCTTTCTGTATTCAAGAAAGAAGAGAAAAAAAGAAACGAAAAAGAAAAACGAAAAAAAAGGAAATCGTTTGAATATTTGAAAAAATGAATATACTGAAGTAGACTAAAATAAAATGATGGAAGTAAAATAGAATTTGAAAAAATTGACACAAAATTAAAAAATGTAAAAAATTAAGGAAAAATATTTTTAATAAAAATCAAAAATAAAAATGAATTTTGTTCTTTCTGTATTCAAGAAAAAGAAGAGAAATAAAAAAGAGGAAAAAAAGTAAGAAAAGTGAATAAATGGATCTGCTAACAGACTGAAATATGACTGAAATTACTTCGTCTTCCTCTAGAAGTCAGACTATGAAGCGCTTTATAATCCATAAACTATGCAGGCGGTGAGACTCCTGGTCTTGAAGACCAAGGTTGGCCCAACTGGGGGGGCTTAGTTTAATGGCTCCGTTTTCCACTACATAGCACTGCTTTGCTACTGGTGTGGATTGTTGTGGAGCTTGTAGGTGTGTATGCACATGTGCGGCAGTGGTGAAAATGGCATCATCCAGCTACCCTGTCTTCAGTATCAGAACTCTGTTCTCCCTGATCAGCATTCATGCACCTGTCCTCTGTCTTCAACTTTCATCCACTCCCAGCTTTTTCACTGTCCGTGACTAAGCCCCAGGTAGTACATCTCTCCCGAGTTTTGTCTCAGATGCGGCTATTTTCCCCTGCCCCTTACTTCTGAGGGACTGCAGCTTTGACCTGTTCTGCCCCTCTGCAGTGGGTCTAACCGAGCAATGGCTGAATCCCGGCCACACCCAGGAAAGTTCGTATTACTGTGCTGCTGCCAAAGCCCAGAGACTGCGGCCAGGTGCCAGCCCACCCTGGCAAAAGTTCACAAGATAGTGTAGCAACAGCGTTTCAGGGATTATAGAAAATACAACACACATCTGGCACCAGGCTTCACCCTTAATCACTTGTTCCAGCACCAGTGAATGTGGCTGTTCTCTGGGGTCTGCTGGGCCCAGGTTGCCTCCCAGCCTCTCCCAAATGTCCTTCCAGCAGTGGAACTACTTCTCCCTGTGTAGCTCAAGAACCTCCCGGACCCCACTTTGCTCATGGGGATTCACCCTTCCTACCAGAGCACCACCAGGTATGGAGCTGAGGAGTTGCAGACTCTCTGCGCTCCCCCTGTTTACAGTCTTAATGGAATTTAAACCCTCTCCTTTCTCCTTTCTCCCTTTTTAGTTTAGTCCCTGCAGCTGTTTCCAATTTTCCACTTTCTCTCCAGCTGCTTTTCAGGAGGTACTTTTCCCATATTCTTCCCACCATCTCCATCCTCTCTCCACAGGCAAAAGCACCTCCCTGCCCTCCGAGGCTTCTCTTTCCCCAAGTTCACCTCTCTGTGCTGCATACTTGCTGACTTCTGTGGTTCGGGTTGTGCAGATTGTTGTGTTAATCCTCAGATCAGTTTTCTAGGTGTGCAGGATGGTTAAGTGTTCGTCTGGCTGTATTTCATGGTCGCGAGACACACAAAAACTTCCATGTTGTTCCGCCATCTTGGCTCCCTCCCTGTTTTTATTATAATAACCAGATAACTGCTTTGAGCATCAAGGTTAAATATAGACCTTCTTTTTCTACCATCTACTTTGATCCACATGTGTACACATATCTATCATTTTGAATTGATTGCATATGAAATGAGTCTAAGCTCAGCTGAGTCTGTATTTTATAAGAGCAGGAAAGTGGAAGATCCATCTAACATTGGGCATATACCAGTCTTCTTGAGGTAAAAATCTTGTAAATTGCCTGGTGTCTGTACCATATATATTTTGCTTTCCTTTATTTAATATGTGAAGAAGTAATTTTACATCTAGGGCAACAAATCCTAAACTTGTTCACTAGACATTCTCTTTTGCTTGTTTGAAGTATAGAAAGCTCAAAATAAAAATACCTGTTACAATGCATACAAATGGAGTTTTACTGACTCACTGCATTGACAGAGAACACAAAACATACAATTCTTAAATGGCATCTAGTTAGGGGAAATCAAGGTATTAGAAGTGGGGTAAGTCAGATTTGTTAAATATTAAGGTAGGGTCAATCTAAGTGACATGAGGTTCTTAATATAGTTGAATATGATAAAGATAGTTCTTTTTGTTCTCTGTATTGCATGACTGATTGGGTGTGTTGTATAGGTTCTCAGACCTCTATCTTTTGGTTATCCTCTAGTGAGGCCAGAGGGTAAGTCATAAAATCAGTGTCATGCCAGATTTACACCACTGTCCTGATCTCTAGGTGACATCTTTATTTCAATCACAACAGTGCAGGGTCAAACTACAGCCTACCCTCTTGCTGCTTTTGTCAGATGATGAGTGGTTGAATCATCTGACATGATGGTGGCTGTGCAGCAGCATTTAAGACATGAGAAGCCACAGTTGACAACAGCAATACACACAAAGATTAAGAGCCTGAATTCTTTGAAATCATGATCCCCAAATACCAAAATCTATGAAGAAAACATATCCCAGACTCCTTTTTGATCTATTTTGGAGAGTCAGATGGTCAACACCTTCAGTTTAGATGAATTGTTCTACCTGACCAATTATATTTATCCAAATTCAACATGAAGTATTGGAAATAACAGACACCATCGTGGATAACTAATAGAATGTGAAAGCTTTTTAATTCTCTATTTCTACTTGGGCTAAAGAGTTTTAGATGTGCCTTCTAAGGCTTGAACCATAGATACTGGGAGAGTATCATTTATAATTTGGCTAAGTTTAGTGATAAATTTCTGGCTAATTTTTCTAATTCTATAACCTTTATTGTATAAATTATTGCTCAGATGGTGAACATAAAAAGTGGATCAGTAATTATTGTGAGTAATCCTTCACAGTAGCTTATCTTATAGTAGCTTTGTTTTAAAATTTCTGGCAACGCACTTAAATGAGACATGAAGCACAGAGGTATAGTGATCATGAAAAGTAAGGATGTCTCAAAGTTAATGTAATACCTTGCAGAGCTCTTTAATGACTGTCCCGGTATAATGAGTATGGTTGTTACTAGAAAATGGTTCAGATTTGCCAAGTCAGAAACAAAATCTGTCTCTGATGCTGTCAAAATGTGCTCTTTGATAAAGAAAAGCTTTCATGACCCTGAAAACAAGCATGAGACAAGTAGAATAAAAAGTAAAATTCCACCTTGAGAGTCAAATAGACCTCAAAGTTTGTGCCATTCATATCCCCTATCTTTAGAGTTTTGCTAGGATCACATTTTAGCAGGTAAGATGAACAGTAGAGACATTCTCAGTGATTTTTCCAAAATTCCCCCACTGTGTTGGTGTGCAGTGGTAGCCAGGTTGTCCTTGCTGTGGTGTGGATTTCATGAAGGATTTTAGCAAGGTTCCACTTTAGGTCACCTGTGCTACCAGTCAGCTATCCTGGGAATGCCAAAGTTTATCTCCATATAACTTACATTCATATAGTTTACAGTATTTGTTCTTTGTTGTTGGGACTGAAATTTAGCATTCTGTGATGGTTTATTTGAATGCTTCCAAAATCTAGGTGTTTGAGGCATCATAGATGCAAATACTCTTTATAGGAACTATCTGCCTGACATAATGATGAGCTAGTCTGTGGTTTCTAGATCATCCATTTTTAAAGGCAATTTTTGCCTTTAGAGTAGCTACTTCCTTTGCCAGCATTGGAACATCAACAAGTTCCTTCACTACTTAATCATTGTTGATAGGAATCCATCTTGTGTTCAGAAAAAATTACTCTTTTCAAAGCATCCCAAATCATGGATAATTCCACAGATCTCTCATGGGCAGTTTTGTTTGGGAGAACACAAGATGACAAGGGACCATTCAGTAGTTTTATTTTGCAAAGTCATTAACTTGTTTTTGGGTGTTATTCTGCTTTTGTTCTAAGACTCAATATGTTTGGGTAAATGCTAACGGTCTGTTAGGAGAACTATTTCCTATTTGGGTATTTGTTTACATACCAATTCCTGCATTTTATAGCATAAGGCCATTCGTAAAAAGTGAGAATAGTGCAGCAGAAGCATCTATCTGTGGATCCACTCCTGAATGTTGACCCAAGTTATTGAAAAAGTGATTTCTAAAACCTCTAATGGATTTGCCCTTTCTTTCCTTGCAAGACTGGATTAATATCTAGTCATTCTTTACTGGAAATATAACAAATATAATTCTCAGTTAGGATTGCTCCACATTTTGTACTTTTTAGAATTCTTATTCTGTTTGGTGGACCTTGGGAATAACTTCACTTTTTTTGAATCTTTCCAATAATATTTTTTGTTGTCATTTTTGCCAGGCTTCAGCATCAAATATCAAATGGACCTATGAAAACAAGTGTTAGTTACTATTAGTTATTACAGATTCGGGAGATCAGGATATTGAGTTCCCAATACTATCGAAAGTCTACAGTACATTTTTACTTTTCCTTTCAGAGTTTGGGGAAATATGTGATAATTGTCTCTAAGTCAGACCAAGGCTAGATCTTAAAATCTACCTGCCAAATATGTATTCCTGCTTCAGCGATCTTATTTTTAAAGGAAATTGTGCACTTTAGGATAAAATCAAGGAGGGGGGGAGATGGTTTAAGACAAGGAGAATTTGGGGAAAAGGGAAGAAGATCTAGGTGAAAAAGATAAAAAAGAAAAATTAGGAGAGTACCAGAGAGAAGAAAAGCTGTTGTAGGAAATAGACAATGAATAGTGGAACAAGATTTTGATGGATTCAAAAGTGAAATGTTTCTAAATTCACATATTGCATTAACTTTGGGCAAAGAAGCATTTAATGAATATATATATTTGTTTAATATCACATACATACAAATATATTTTGGATAATGTATTTTGCATAATAATGAAGCTTTAATGAAGAGTTTTAAAGAACTTTTTACTCCATCAAAGAAGAATGAACATTGATTATTAGAAATTTTGTTTCCCTTTTGCTCTAAGATGCTTCCACAATAGGGAATTTTGGTTATATCCAAAGTTCTCCAAGGTGGTACTGTAATTCCAAATTATTTCTGGTGAAGCTGTAACATTTTGTTATATAGGTACAAGCAGGTATTCAGATTGGCAGAAGCACAAACTCAGAGATAATGAACTCGATGTGCTCTAGGCATACCAGCATTTTTACTGTTTCTTGAATATCCACGTTAATTTTTTTTCCTCAAGCCCATTGTATTTGCCATTTCCTCTGCTGCAATTGCTCCTTTATTTCATTCAGTTTTCTATTCACAGGATAACTCCAAAGAGCTGTCTTCCCTGATCACTGTATTTAAAATAGTTTGATCTGTTTCTCTATTTTAAAATAACACTCATCATATCTGATATTTATTAATATGCCTATGTTTTTAGCTTACTGTTAACTCCATTAAGGTAGGGCTTTGTTTGGCTTGTGTGCTGCTATATCTCTGCCATCTAGAATCACTCCTGGAACGTGCCAGTTGCTTAATATATATTTATCAAATGAGTTAAAATCAGCCTTTCACAGGCCAGAATCTGACTAGGGTAATATTGCTGCCTAATAACTTATTTTCTCTCTCTCTCTTTTTTTTTTTTAATTTTTTTTAACGTTTATTTATTTTTGAGACAGAGAGAGACAGAGCATGAACGGGGGAAGGGCAGAGAGAGGGAGACACAGAATCTGAAACAGGCTCCAGGCTCTGAGCTGTCAGCACGGAGCCTGATGTGGGGCTCGAACTCACGGACCGCAAGATCATGACCTGAGCCGAAGTCGGACGCTTAACCGACTGAGCCACCCAGGCGCCCCTTTCTCTCTTTTTTAACAGCTTTATTGCAATATAATCTGAATATCATACAATTCACCCATTTAAAGTGTACAATTCATTGGTTTTTAAGGGGTTCACAGATCAGTGTAATGGTGGTTCATTATAGTCAATTTTAGATCACTTTTATTATCTCAAGAATACATTGTGTATCTTTTGCTATCATCCCCTTCTCCCATTTCTTCCACATTTTTTTCTTTATTGATAAATGATTTGAAAGCCGAGTCACCATGGTTGGACATTACATGCAGCATAAGATGGGCCTTACAAGTACCTGATGCACAGTTGGTGGGCAGCGTGTGTATACAATTCCTCATTTAACTTTGAATGTTCTTGACAGCCACAAAGCCAGATATACCATTCCTAATTTTTTGGATACAGAAATTGGAACCTAAGGAATTAGGAAACATGTTTATGGTCACAGAACTTGTCTCCAAAGCTCTTCTCCTTTGACAGCGGTGACAGGAGTGTGTGTGAAATTCACGTCCAGCAGTGCCTGTTGGTGGTTATGTGGCACTCAGCGTTTTGATGCCAGGCAGTGATGATCAAGGAGGAGGGTCTCATATTATGCTGATGAAGGGATGAGGTTCTGCACAAAATTATAAATAGAAGTGTATTTGGTGAAGGTGCTAACTGCTTTTTATTTCACTGTCATTAGTGACAGTTTGGATTTGAGTTATAGCAAATGTTAAGAAACCCATTCTTACCTCTTATAACAAGCATACATCTATTTCAAACTGAAATAGTGATAATTTTTTGTTTTTCCATTCACATTTGTATTTATTTATTCAGAAAGTATATTTTTGAGATCCTATAATAATCTAGGTCTCTGTAGTCTTCTAATTTGGGGATTCTTTCTCCTGAGGAAATTATCTTTAGATAATTAGACTTATAGAAAAAGCTTTATGCACAAGGACGTTAACTATATTATTGTTTATAACAAAGAAAAATAGGAAACTACTAAAATACTCAATAATAGAGAATGGCTAATTGATGCATTCCTAAATGAAAATATTATGTAAGTAGCTAAAACAAATCACACTTAATTACTTGGGAAATGCTTATAATGTAGTGTTAAATGAGCAAAGTGACATTGAAAAGTCAGAAATAGTAAATCAACTTTACATAGAAAATGTATAGAGAGATGACTTGGGGAAGCATTGTGTGGTCCACCTGGCTAAATTTGGTTCCTCTTATTATACGCTCTCAAACCACTTTTCCTTTATTATATGCGACACATTTGTAATTACTTGTGCAATGTCCACCTCTTCCAGTAGAATAAAGATAGGTCATAGCCAGAGACTGCCCTTACTTCTGTACCTCCAGCACGTAAAATATAGTGCCTGGTACAAACATGTAATGAAATATTATTTAAGTGAATTAAGGAAAAAGGGGAAAACTGCAACTAGATGAAATAAATGGTGGCAACCTTGTAGAAGATGAGTAGATGTGAGGGTTCTGGAGTCAGATATTTTAAGTTTGTCATCTGATGCTGTCCCGTGCTGGTATCTCTAGGTCTCTTTAAGCCTCTTTTCATTTATTGTAAAATGATAATGATTATAATATTTACCTCATGGGGTTGTGGTGAAGATTATATGAGGTAATGTATGTGAAACACAATGCACAGAGAAAGTGTTCAGTGACAGCAATTGGGATCATTATTATTATTTTTCTGTATTTTCTCAGTTTTCCACAGTGTGAATCTATTCCTTTATGATTAGGAAAATCAAATTTAAGAAGAAAAAAATAAACAAAATTCATATATTGCATGAGTCTTCCTTCTTATCTGTCCCAGAGAGGAATTTAAAATATGTTGATTGACCATTGACTGAAATGTCTTCTACTTTTTGAAAGTATTGTGAGACTTTCTTTTCCGTGAATCCCTGCATTTTACTGTTTGGAAGGCACCAAAAAATCCATGTTAGCAAAATCTAGAGTCAATAAATTTATCCTCAAGTTAAAGTTTTTATGGCATATAAAAATAGTTTGTTTAGTTCTCCCCACACATACACAAAGGATTGTTGGGAATCCTTTAGACAATATATATAAAATACAGAAGATGAATAACCTGATATTAGCACTCCTGTGAAATCTATATTGGGAGAACTTTTCTTTAAATTCAAGTGCCTGGGAAAATAATCCAAGAGATTCTAGTCAGAAAAATGCCAGAACACCCATCTCTAGGACAGTTGTCACCTTTATGGGTTGTTAATGTTGTTGCACAGCTAGAGGCTCATACTGGTTAGCGTGCGCCGTAAAGACAAGTTACATATTCATCTCTATCATCACCTCTGATAATAATAAAACTTTTGGCAGACTCTAACTCCTTTTTCAAGACCGAAGTTAAATGTTATCTTCACTGAGAAGCTTTTCATGATCCCCATGCAGAGTTAAATTTACTTTGTTTTTAGGTTTACTGTGTTTCTTGTATTTATCTGTTTTCATTAAAAATGCCTCTGAGGAAAAGTATTATCTTATTGTATTCTTGTACCATCTGTGCTTGGCAAAGTGCCTGATGTGGGACATGGTCAGGAGATATTTATTAAATGAATGAATTGATGAGTGAATGAAAGAATCTTGTAGAGATTTTTAATCAAGTAGAATTCACAGTCATAAAAAAACGTGCAGAAAATATAAATTTGTTTAAATTTCTAGGGCTCAGTGCGAACATTGTTTCTGATCATATGCCAGAAGAATATTGATCAACACTGATGATTTTGTTGTTGTCTTTTAATTATAAATGCAGCTTGCCAAGTCCTTAATTATAGGAGTCATGTCTTGGTCATCTTTGGGTTTTTTTATGTTTGACACTGTGCTTAGATTATGAAAGGCTTCATTTCTGTAGGTACATTCTTCAAAAGTCCCCTTATAAGATATGATGTTCCTGATAAAATGGCTCTTGATTTTTTGAAACCATTTAATGACTGCTTTAATATTTCACTTTAAGCATATGATACAAAGTACTTAACAAAACTTTTATTCTTATAAACATGGGTGGTTTCCTATTTTAGGCTATCGTAAGCAATCTTGCAATGAAAATACTTTCTTAAAAGACATTTGTGTGTGTAGTTGTCTAATGGTTTCCCTGGGTTAAATTATTAAAAACAAAATTGCTAAGCCAAAAGGCACAGAGTCCACCACCATCCGTTTTAGGTCTTTTTATTCATATTGCCAACTTATCCTCCAAAAGGTTACTCCACTTTACTCTCCTTTTTATTTATGCATCATTCAAAAAATATTTATTTTGTGCCTACTTTGTGTTAGGCACTATTAACACAATTGTAATTAACATAATAGACATAGTCCCTTCCCTCGTGGAGCTTACAATCTAAAGGAAGAGGTGGATAACCACACCCACACTATCACAAATTCTTCATTATAAGCTGAGGTAAGCTAAGAAGGAAAAAGCATAGGGCTTTTCAAAGATCACAGAAATTTTAGAAGAACTTGATATAGCCTAAAGGGCCTGGAAGAGTTTCCACAGGAAGAATCGTTCTGAGCGGGGGCTAAGGTTTTCTGTTGTGAATGAGGTGAAACCAGATTGTGGAGAATTTTGATTTAAATATTCTAGGCAGAGGGAGCAGCATGGACAAGGCCCCTGAAAAGGGAAGGAACATAACCCATTTTAAAAAATGTAATTAAACTCCTCACTGTAGCTGAGGCACAGAGGTGGTGGAAGGAGTAAGGCAGAGGCTGGACCACACAAACCCTACAGCAACAGCAGCAGCTGGCTCCCTCCACTCTCACCAACTGGTAAAGCCAACATTCAATAATCCGGCTAGAACAGTCACAGGGCAATCAAAACCTAAAGAACTCACAACTGAATAATGACACAATAAACTGTAAATCAGAAAAATGGATGTAAATAAAACCTAAATGGAATCAGGAATGCATTTTCAATGTGTTCCAGAACTTTCAAGCATACAATGTCATGTATTTTAAATAATATAATTAGCTAAATATGACAGTTTAATAGTTGTCTAAAATATCTGCATGCTCCTGAAAAGCAAATCACATGAAAAAATTTCTTGACTTTAACATATAATATGCTAAGACTAAGTCAATTAAAAAGTTTTTAAGTTTGTCAAAGAAATTTTATAACCATATTTTATTTAATCTGAAGCACATAAATGTTACTTAAGGTCCTACTCTGGAGAAAAAAGGTGCTCCACTGACTTAAAAAGACTTTAATTAAGCAAATTTTCCTTATTCCAACTTAGGTCTTTTTTTTTTTTTTTTTTTTTTGGTTTGTTTGTTTGTTCACATCATTAGCACAGAGCCTGATGTAGGGCTCAAACTCACAAACTGTGAGTACATGACCTGAGGTCAGATGCTTAATGGACTGAGCCACCCCAGTGCCCCTCCAACTTAGACTTTCTCATAGAGATCATCTTCCAAATATTAAATCAGTATTTTAATATATTTTTTTTTAAATCAAGTTTTAAAAGACATCAAGTATTCTTTTCGCAGTGTTTTAATCCATGTAGATATGCAACTATCATAATTTAAAGGATACTACTTAGTAATTAATTAGACTGTAAGAAAAAACTTGACCACAAAATTATATCTGTAAGTGATCAGGGTCCTAATGGCTCTTGGTTTTTAATTCTCAAACTTCATATCTCATTACAGTGTTTTCCATGTGATATATTTAAAAATTTTTTAAATGTTTTATTTATTTTTGAGAGAGACAGAGGGGCAGAGAGAGAGGGAGACACAGAATCCAAAGCAGGCTCTCTAGGCTCTGAGCTGTCAGCACAGACCCCTGTATGAGGCTTGAACTCACAAACCCTGAGATAAAGACCTGAGCCGAGGTTGGATGCTTAACCAACTGAGCCACCCAGGTGCCCCTCCATGTGATATTAATTTAAGGAAAACTATATTTACATCCTTCAAATTAAATACATTTAAAACAAATTTATGTGAGATAAGTCTTGAGTTACATTCTACATACAGCTGGTAGTTTGTCAGAATCCCATGAAATGGGTTTGTAGTATGTGCCAGAGTCTCTGCCTTGGAAGATTTATCAGTTTACTGGTAAAGACAGACAGATAAGTCAGTGGTTGCAATGACCTGAGCCTAGAAGGATGCACTGGGAGTTAAGGGAAGTAGGAAGAGGACTGTGTCTTTAGCCCAATGTAGGAGGGTAAGGATTAGCTGAGCCTTTCCAGGGATGGTGAACAGTTGAGCTGAACTTTTTTTTTTTTTTTTTTTTTATGGTGGTACTTTTCAAATCTGGGCAGAGAAGAAGGAAGAGTTTCTAAGAAGGGAGGAAATATATGCAAAAACACAGAAGTAAGATGGAAATTAATGGTCTACTTTGGAGGCCTGAGTAGGGCCACGTGAGTGGACTATAGGCTGTGTTTGTGGGAATGGTAGAAATCAAGGCTTACAGTCAGGTAGACACAGAGTAGGCAAGGCTTTGTATGGCATGATAAGGCATTGAGACTTTTTGCTGAAGATCGTGGGTGTCATAGGAGGGCATTAAGGTGGCACTAGCCTGTGGAAGAAAATTTATGTAGTTGCAGTGGAGGAGGAGAGAAACAAATCTAGATCATTAGATCATTAGAACAAATATAACAGTAGAATCTGTTACTACAGCAACTGAATAGCAGAAAAGAGTCTAGCTTTGAAGGGTTTAGCCTGAAAGATGGGATGAGTGGTGATGTCATTCCTTCCTTCATTTCTTTAAAACATTCAGCAAATATTGCTTTAGTAACCTGACTTTGGCAGAGCATGGTTTTTAATTTTTTTTTAATTTTTCATTTTAATTCCAGTTATTAACCTACAGTGTTATGTTAGTTTCAGTTCTACAATAGAGTCATTCAACACTTCCATACATCACCCAGTGCTCATCACAACAAGTGCACTCCTTAAGCCCCATCACCTATTTAATCCATCCCCACACCCGTCTCCCCTCTGGTAACCATCAGTTTGTTTTCTATAGTTAAGAGTTTCTTTCTTGGTTTGTGTGTGTCTCTCTCTCTCTGTGGCAGAGCACAGTTTTAAGTGCCATGGATAAAATGATGAACGTGTTATGGGCTTTCTAGGAGCTCATAGCCTAGCAGGGAAGACAGAGATCTAGACAAATAGTGACAGCACAATGTGTTAATTGCAATATATGTATTTTTAAATTATAAGGTAGCCTGAGGAATTAGAACAGGATGTTTTCTTGGGAGTCACTAGGAAAAAACGTGAGGTGATGATTTTTGTATTGGATCTTGAAATAGGAGTAGACTGCTCCAAGGGGGAAAGTTTATTCCAGGAAGGGGACATCATGAACAAATACATGATGATTCCAAAAAACCACAAGTAGCACAGTATTACTTAGGCATAAGTACTGAAATGGAGATGGGGCTGTTATGTGGTGAGAAGCAAGAGTTAGCTGTCATGACTCTAGTGACTGTGCTAAGGACTTTGGACTATACCAGGCAAATCAGTGTTCTTCACTGGGTGCACACATCAGACTCACTGGAGACTTCAAATACATTTGTGATATCTGCACTCACCCTAGGTTTCCTGAATTAGAAAGTCCAAAAGCAAGCCTTTAGTGTATGTTATTTTCATAGCTCTCTGGACCAAGATGATGTAGCGCCACGTCAGAGAATGGGAGAATCATTGGAGATGTTTCTTTTTTTATTGTCACACGAAGTACTCTTGCTTTTGTGTCACTGTGGTATGACCTACACCTGTCTTGAAAAGTACAAACTGAGTCGTAAGGCTTACTGTCCAACCTTATAATAATCAATTGTCATTTTCCAATCAAATTCACCATATGAATGGAATCTGATGAGTGTGGAATCAGCCTCCCTTGTGAATGTATGCTTGCTGGAAGTCACATAATGTGAAAATGACCATGAATAATTTTCAAAACCGCCTTAGTTATAAAACTCTTCCCAGAGTATATAATTGAATAATTCAACAGATTTTTATGAAAGAATCACCTACTGAAGGTTGGTACTTGTCCTTTTTATAAAAGATATGGAAGTCAGTATTTATCTAGAATGAGAAAAAGATTAACAACAAACTATAGTTTTGACAAACCTAATAGAAACTTCATCACAAAACTCAGAAATAGATAAAGTTTTTCTAATCACATGATGTATATAAAAAGGAAGGAAATCTTTTCATATGCAACAACATGGAGGAACCTGCAGGTTGTTATACTAAGTGAAATAAGCCAGTCACAGAAGGACAAATGCTGCATAATCCCACCTATGTGAGATTTCTATACTCAAACTCATGGAAGCAGAAAGTCGAATGGTGATTGTCAGGGTCTGGATGAAGGAGGAAGTCGGGAGTTGCTGTGTAAAAAGCAGAAACTTTTAGTTATGCAAGATGAATAAGTTCTAGAGATCTGCTGTACAGCATTGTACCTATAGTTAACAATACTGTATTGTGCACTTCACAGTTAGTGAGCAGGTCGATCTCATGTTAAGTGTTCTTACTACAATATAGATAAATAAATAAAAAGAAAATCCCAATATTTTGAGTGGCACTTGTCTTACTCCTTTCAATTTGCTCAATAATTAGTGAGGGAAATGTCTCATAATGTTTGATAGGTAGGGCAAACAAGAGCAATATCTATATCTTTTGTTATCAGAATAGATAAGCTACCCAGCCTGAAGACAGGAATTGAAATGATGATTTCAAGCAGAAAAAATAGATAATCTCCCTTCCCTGATGAAATGACAGCAAAGCATGTGAAACACGTGGGAGATTGGCAATTCATGCCATATCACAGCTTGAGATTTCAGCAATCAGTTGTAAAGAGCTCTGTAGGAATGCCTGGATTTCACTCCTCAATTCTGAGTGGCATCTAAGCTTAATTCAAATCAGCATATTGAATATGGGATGGAGTATAGGTATTGGGAAAGAGAAAATTGAGGCAGATGAAGTAACATGTTTCTTCTGTTTTAATTGCCTTAGGTACCGCAGACATTATTTCGAATAGGGGAAATAAAGAGTTACAGAATTATATGACTGGAGAAACTAAAAACAATCATTCAGTTCAGTTTTCTGTCATATTTAAATCTGCTTTCTTGATGGAGTGCACGGGTGGTTCATTTGGTTAAGTGTCTGACTTTGGCTCAGGTTATGATCTCATGGATTATGGATTCGATACCTGCATCATGCCCTGCATTAAGCCCTGCATCAAGCTGCACGTCGGGCTCTGTGCTGACAGCTCAGAGCCTGGAGCCTGCTTCAGATTGTCTCCGTCTCTGCTCCTGTCCTGCTCATGCTTTGTCTCTCTCTGTCTCAAAAATAAATAAACATTAAAAAAAATCTGTTTTTTGAAACAATCCTGCTTTCCATATAATCCTTAAATTGTAAAATAATGTGACTTCTACATAGTAGGTATTTAGCAAGTATGAATGAATGAACAAATACGTGAATCTTTTCAGTAAGATACTAGTCCAGTGGTTTCCCAGCCCTTTCTTTTATACCTCTAGTGATATGGATCCTACTGTATTCGGGAAGTTATGTTTCAAAGTTTTTCTTTCTATAAGGCACATACCATTATGGTAGAGAATATGCATTTTGGACTCCAGCAATTCTAGGCTAGTATCCACTGAGCATCAGTCATAAATCATTTCACAAATTATTTACTTCTCTAAGCCTGTATTTACTCACCTGTACAATGAAACCTACCACTTGCTTTATTGGAATTTAATGCGATGTAAAGTATGTAGACAGTGCTTGCTAGATAATAGATGCTTAATAAATGTTAGCTTATTATTATTGTTAAAATTATACAGTCTGCCACTAATCTTAGATCTGTTCTGTGGTGCCATACAGAATAGATCTGATTCATCCTTCATCACAAAACCTTTCAATATTGGAAGATGATTATTATGTCATTTAAGCAGGTGGAAGAGGAAAAAGTATAACTTTTTAAATTGAAGTATATTGACATACAATGTTATATTTGTTTCAGGTGTACAACATACTGATTCGACAATTCTATGTATTAGTGCTCACCACAATAAATGTAGTTACCACCTGTCACTATACCACATTATTATTACAATATTAAAAGTAGGTCATTTTTAAAAAATGAATTTTATGCCATGGGATTTCATATTCAAATACCATCTTTCACACTCTTGATATTTATCACAGTCACTGTGGTATGTATATCTTTATTTAAGTGCCCTGAATATATGTTAATTTCTTTCTTTTTGCATCATGAAACACTGATCTGATTCTTAATAAAAGTAAAAATTCATAGCAAAATGTTCTAAGTAGATCAATTTGCCTGAAATTTGAATTAATCTTTCTTCATTACTGTTAGGCCATTACTTGATAATAACAGTTGTAGGTATTCATGTTTCTCCATTTATGCTAGGTAATCCTTGTTCTTTGGGCCAGAGAAATTCAGCTTTTTGTTAAAATAGCAAAATACAGCATTTTTCAGACATATGCAGGCTTTCTAATCAGACAAACTTATGGGTCTATAACTACTTTGTAACATACAACCTTGGGCAAATTACTTACTCTTTTAAAGCTTTAATTTTCTTATTGTAAAATGGGGAGAAGATCTGTCACACTGGGGTTGTGAGATATTATGAGATAATAATGATCATAACTAGAATTTATTAACCAACTATTATGTGCTAGTTGTGCTATGTACATTATATTGTTCATCCTACATTTTAGTGACTATTTTGCAAGGTAGAAATATATTTTCCAAATATGTAATGAGCATAGTCATCAAAGTGTTATTTTCTATTATCTTTTCTTGCAGCAAAATTTCACAAGAACTTTTCAATATCATGACATAAAAAGAGGTAGCATGGTAGAGTGATTAAGAACAGACAGAAGCTCTGTTTCAGTTTGGGTATACAGTCTAGCCCTACCACATTCTAGCTGTATGATCTTGGTCAAATTATTTAACCTTTCTAAGCCTCAACTAGCTAATTTGTAAGTTGTGGATGATGACATTGATTTCTGATAGGCTACTATTTATCAATCATTCTACATGTATTAATAACATATTCCCCCCCCCCCCCCACCAAATCCCTTACTAGGTAGTGTGTTAGGGTTCCCCTAGAGAAACAGAGAGGTGGAAAGAAATTTATTGTGCGTGACTGGCTTACATGAACCCTGAGATCATGACCTGAGCCAAAGTCGGTCGCTTAACTGACTGAGCCACCCAAGCACCTGGAACCCTCTTATTTAGGATTTACGTTAATGATTCCATGAGATGAGACATTTTCCTTAGGGATTAAGTCATTTTGACTTGGACTTTCTACTGCTTTCAACCCAAAGAACCTTAACTGAAAAATAATTTGGGATCAGGAGAATGATACCATAAGGAACAGACTCAAAAATTTTGGAATTGTTGGAGATAGTTACAGAATCATGATATTCCCAATGTCTGTAAATATCCCTTTAAAGGGATTATGTAAATTCTTCCAGAATAATGATATAAACTCCAGGTATAATAGGATATGGTGTAGCATACAATTAAGCTTATTAGATGCAGAAATATTTGCATGAATAATATAACTGGCAACTGTAGTCCCTATTAGAAAAACTGGTTACACAAGCTTTAACTGCCCCTACTCTGTGTGGCCTCCCTTTAGCATTATTTGCTAAATAAAGAAGTGTGTGTGTGTGTGTGTGTGTGTGTGTGTGTGTGTGTGTGTGTGTTTCATATGTTCATTTTCTAATAATCACTAGTTCATCTTATTTTTTGGTGCCATGAAAATACAAAAATGAAGAAAGACACAGGGAACATAACAAAGATCTACAAGTAACCACTACGAAGCTATAATAGGCTGAGTGTCCCATAACTGGTGTTCTTGTAATACATTGATTCTGAAGTATGAGAAATCTCATCTGGCTTGCAGGAAGGAAAAGGCTTAAGATTCCATAGCATTTTCTTTCAGTTAAACCTCTTGAACATGCTTTCCATACCTATACAGTCTTTCCTCACAAAGCAATTGCCGGGACTGAAAATATCGTGGGTTTATAAATCAAGATAGCTCAAATTCTGATTCTAAGAAGTTTTGCTTAAAATTCACAACAGTGGTTGAATGACCTTGGAAAATTCACTTTGCCTCTCTAGGATTCAATGTTCTCATGTAAAATGGGAATATTAAATACATCTCAAAGGGTGGATATAAACATGAAATGCTTGGTACATAGTAGGTTAGGCAACCCTCTCCCACCATTACAACTTATTTTTCCTCCTTCCTTTGGTTATAGTTAGTCCCCTATACTTCTCTCTCTCTCTGTCTCTGTCTCTGTCTCTCTCTCTCTCTCTTACTCTTTCTCTCTTTTTGCCTCTGAGGCATCCAAAGCTGTACTTTTCATATTGTTACTGATTTTGCAATCAATGTGTCCTAACCTCCAGTGTTTTCCACTTTGCTTTTTGTTATCTGATTGTAAGCACTTCTGATACCTCCATTCACATTCAGCTTTTCCCTCTGGTCTTGACATTTCCCTATTGATTGAGAACAACTTTGAGGACATTCTAACTCTACCAGTCATCCCCTCAGGTTTAATATATAAGGTGGGTCATCACCTCATTCACTGAATACTTTCTACTTCTCACTCATTGTTCCATTTGTGTTGAGCTGGATTTAATTCAGAGTTTTGTTTCCTTTTTGCTCCCCCCCCTCTTTTTTTTGCATGTTAAGCAAAAATTCTATTTGTGGGAAATAGATACTAGATTATTTGCTATTGTTGCATGTAGTTATACACACACTTCATGTTTCTAATTCAGTATTGTATGCATTAGACAAATGGATTGATACCTATATTAATCATTATGGGATGGTGGTTAAGGGCATGAGTTCAATTCTGCCTCTAAGATCTACTTACCACATGAGTGTCTGCAACTACTTTGTTTCTCTGTAAAATCAGAATATAATAATATCTTCTTTAAGGGGCTATTGAAATGATTAAATGAGTTAATATAATTCATGTATGGAACCTGGTAGAGTGAGTGCTTAAAAGTATATTATTACTGTTTAAAAAATTTTATATTTTAGAGAGAGAGCATGCAAGTGGGGGAGAGGGGTGGAGGGAGGGAAGGAGAGGGAGAGGGAGAGAGAGAGAGAGAGAGGGAGAGGGAGAGAGCGAGAGACAGAGAGAGAGAGAGAGAGAGAGAGAGAGAGAGAGAGAGAGAATCCTAAGCTGGTTCCATGCTCAGTGTGGAGCCCCATGCAGGGCTTGATCTCATGAATGTGGGATCATGACCTGAGCCGAAATCAAAAGTCAGAAGCTCAACTGACTGAGCCAACCAGGCACCCCTATTATTACTCATTTTTGATGCATGGGGAATTCTAACATGAAACTTTAAACATTCTGTAAGAAGAAGTGTTACCATTTATTCAATGACCATTATGTGAAGATCCTGAATAATAATAGCAATAGCCACCATTGCTGCTCTCCTGTAATGTACCAGGGATTGTGCTAGGTGCTTTACTTAAATGAACTCATGTGAGTTGTTTAAAACCTGAACAAAGGTCACAATTAGCTAGGTACAAATAGTTCAATGTCTAAAGTCCTTTTAGAAATTTGGGGTCCCATTATAGCTAACACTTTATCCCTACCCAAAAGGTTCATTATATTTAGTATGTATTTGATGCATCTACCAAAAGGTCACTATTGGTCTGTTCCTACACTGTTTTTCTCCAACCCAGACTCACAGAGTTGGCCTGCCTCCCAAACTTTATGTACCCTCCGTTAGAACTTCTGCCATCTTTAACTATGCACAGCATGTTTCCTCCATTGTATCTTGTGAGTTAGACCTGGTGTTTCCCCATAAAAACACTGTAGGGGAGGAAAACTGTTCCCTTCTTCCTTTCTAGGTTCTTTGGTTGACCTAATAATTAGATTGACAAGAAACAGATTCACAGGAGCAAAACAAGTTTAATTTCAGACATACAGAGCTCCACAAAGGCATGAGGCTCCCAGATAGTCAGGCATTGGAGGTTTATATGCCATCCTGAGCTAAGGATAAAGGGGCAAATGTCTGGGACTTCAAATAGGAAGTAAAACAGTTCACAGGAAGATGGGGAGAACAAATGTTTGGTAAACAAATGTTTGCCGTGCCTTGGAGAGAATTTTTTTTAATTTTTTTTTCAACGTTTATTTATTTTTTTTGGGACAGAGAGAGACAGAGCATGAATGGGGGAGGGGCAGAGAGAGAGGGAGACACAGAATCGGAAACAGGCTCCAGGCTCTGAGCCATCAGCCCAGAGCCTGACGCGGGGCTCGAACTCACGGACCGCGAGATCGTGACCTGGCTGAAGTCGGACGCTTAACCGACTGCGCCACCCAGGCGCCCGCCTTGGAGAGAATTCTATCTGAAGTAAAAAAAAAGTTATCTTTGATAATAGCTCTCTTTTTGGTATAGGCCTCCTATCTAAATTCTTTTAGGCAGCTAAGGGGAAGGTAAAAAGCTCTTCTTGGTCTGTTGAGCCTTGATTGTATTCAGCTCAAAATAATCCACATGCCACACGGCACATGCTGAGGTGGCCTGCCCTGAACACCATCAACACTTTCCTTTGAATTTTCCTAGTGAATATACTCATGGACTGAAACCCCAAGGGATCTGGAGGTGATGCAAGCATTATCCAGCTTTACTGAGGTTCTTCCTGATTTTTATTCCTCTGCTTTTGGGACAATTGTATCTGTTCTTATGAGGTAGAGGTTCATAGAGAGTGTTAGAGGAATAGAAACTAGGGATGAAAACAGTGTGGACGTTCCTCAAAAAATTAAAAATAGGTCTACCCTATGACCCAGCAATAGCACTGCTAGGAATTTACCCAAGGGATACAGGAGTGCTGATGCATAGGGGCACTTGTACCCCAATGTTTATAGCAGCACTTTCAACAATAGCCAAATTATGGAAAGAGCCTAAATGTCCATCAACTGATGAATGGATACAGAAATTGTGGTTTATATACTCAACGGAATACTACTTGGTAATGAGAAAGAATGAAATATGGCCTTTTGTAGCAACGTGGATGGAACTGGAGAGTGTTATGCTAAGTGAAGTTAAGTCATACAGAGAAAGACAGATACCATATGTTTTCACTCTTATGTGGATCCTGAGAAACTTAACAGAAGACTACAGGGGAGGGGAAGGGCAAAAAAAGTTAGAGAGGGGGGGAACCAAACCATAAGAGACTCTTAAAAACAATAAACTGAGGGTTGATGGGGTGTGGGAGGGAGGGGAGGGTGGGTGATGGGCATTAAGGAGGGCACCTGTTGGGATGAGCACTGGGTGTTGTATGGAAAGCAATTTGACAATAAATTTCATATTAAAAAGATAAAAATTATTATAAAAGTAAAAAAAAAAGAAACTAGGGATGACTTAGAGAGCAATGCCCTTTGGCTATGGTGTCAGACAGAAATGGAAGGAACTCTTAGTCATATTTTCTGTGAGCTGTATGACCCTGAGCAATTTAACCTTTCTAAGCTTCAGATACATAATCTATAAAATTAAGATAATATTAATACCTATTTCATAAGGTTGTTGTAGGAGCAAATTCAGATAATCTACTTGCAGTGCAAAGGTCTGTGCTGGCATATAAGAAAATTTCTATGTCAGTTACACTTATTATTATTATTATACACTTATTATTATTATTAGTAGTATTAGTATTATTATTATTGGTAGTTTTTAGTAACAATACTATCATTTATTGAGCATATTACACAGATAAGACCTGGTTAAAAAGTGTTACCTATGTATGTTGATTCATGTTTCCTTATTTAACTGTGGCAAATATGAGAAGTTTTGCTATGCAGAAAAGTGGGACAGTGGTTAAAGAGGGATTTGGAAGCTAAGGAAGATTTTTTTTAACTATGGGAAGTATGATTTAATGATGTAAAAACATCCATTAGAAAAGGAGACAGGAAGATAAAAGAGAAAGAAGGATAGCTGAGAACGTCAGAGAGAATAAAATCCAAAGCATATACTAAGGGCAGAGGAAGTAACCATTGCTAGAAGAAGGAATATATCACAATTGTTACAGGAGGGAAGGAGAGATGGCTACAGATTAGGCATCTTGTTTTGTAGATTTAAGAGAATTGAGCTATTGTCAGATGGTTGCTTTTTTTTTCTTAATGTAATGCAAGGTAAGACCAACTACTATAGATATGGGTGAAGTGTGGATCTTTGAGGAAACTGGAGAATTTTTTGTAGAGTAGGAGACCAAAGTTATCAGAAGAATGCAGAAAGTAAGTACCAGGCAGTGCTGAGTTTGGGGTTGATGATCATGAATACATGGTGAAAGCAATTTTTCTAGTTATGTGATATTCTTCAACAAATTCAGCTGCATGAGTGAAGCAGAGAGTTAGGTTCATTCAGGGTTGGGATGAACACAACTGAGGGTCACAAAGACAAGAGAGTTAAAAATATTGAGATGAGGTTGATAGTAACCATTGGTCATTTATCAAGGCTGAGGTTTACATGATAGAAGGCTGGTAGTTAGAGAGAAAGTGTAAGGTCAGTGGATTGGTGATCTCAATGAGGTTAAGCGATTATCGATATGGGGTTACTAGAGCAAATAAGCTGTAAGACTGGTAGGAGTTTGGGGTTTGTAGGTAGGAGCTTGAATTTAAAATTTTAGAGGTGATACAGTTTTTGGCAATGCCCTGGTCCAGAACATATGCAAGGTGAGTGAGATATAAACCTTTGTTGTTGGGAAGCCCTGATAATTAGTTGTTCACCACTACAACAAAAGCTGATTATGCAAAAAACTTGGACTTTTCCACTGTAGAAGCCCGTTGGGCTTTAAGAACACTGTTTAACAGGACTACTGATCCAGGAAAAACTCCTCACTGTTTAATGAAGTCTCAATTACAGATATTTCTCAATTCTATTGGATATTGGAATTAAAATACAAATTATATCATCCAGGGAAGTCAGGCTGACCGCTTTGTTAACCGTTATTCCTTCTGTGCAAACCCCTAGCACTTACAGAGATAGACGCTGTGGCATAAGTTTGAAGTCAGACTTGAAATCATCTTCTGCCACACTATGCAGTGCTGGACCTTCTCCAAGCCTCAGCTTTTAATTCATAAAATAGGCTGTTATGGAGATTAAATTACACAAATTATCCAAAGTATTGGGTTCACAGTACCACACAGCTATTGCATCTAGTGCGTCACAAGGCAGTGTATCATAGTTCTTATGAGCGAAGTCTGCTGAGTCTCCTGCCTGAGTTCAAATGTCAGTTTTTCACCACTTTTCATCAAGTAGATGAGAAACAAGATTTCTGAGCCTCAGTTTCTTCATCTTTAAAGTAAGACAGTAGTAGGGTTTGCCTAATTGTTCTGTAGTGGAGATTTAATGAATTAGTGTTTGTCAAACAGTTACGGTCATAACCAGAACGTAGTAAGTGCTGTGTAAGCAGTGGATCTCATTGTTAATTCCTTTCTCTGCTTCTTACTTGGAATCTCCAGTTTGAGGGTACAGAAACTTATCCAAAGTATTAATAAAAAGTTTAACAACCTATCGGTAAGTGGTTGTTCCCTGCACTTTGTTGAGAGGCAATTTAAGGAATATGTTAAGCCAACTGCTTAGTGTCTATCTGTTACTAGAATTAGAATTAAACATAGGTCAGATTGCTTTTCAGTGAAGAGTGCCTCTGAGCCACTGAGGCCTCTGAGGAGGAGGGTCTTATTTGCTGGAATGAACAGCTCCCCATAAGAAAGGAAGCTGTAGTATGAATACAGTGCATCAGTAGTAGGAAGTGTCTTGTTCACTTCTTTAATGGGAAAACCCAGACTAAGTGAGCAGTGTAGATGGGGGACTGGCTGGTGCTTGTGTTAGGAGATTACTGACCTTTAGGATGCTAGGGAAAAGCCTCAGTGAACTGCAGAGTATTTTTCCTTTCCTTTCCACTCCTTAACTCCTGCAGTTTCTGGACCCAGAAGAGATAACTGAGTGTTTAGATCATTCCCTTTTCCACTCTGAGGTCTTTCAATATTTAGTGCCTTTATCTATGCTGTTCACCTTGCCTGGAGTGCCCTGCCCTATCTGAAAATCTCTTGTTTAGCCTTCTGAATTCATCTCACATATCACCTCCTCTGTGAAGCCTTTCTGACCTTTCCAGGGAAACTGTCTTGTGCATTGACAGTATCTCTTCTTGTGCTCCCACTGCTCTTTGTAAATTGTCTTTGACACCACTTAGTGTCTTTAATTAATTAAAAGTCCATCTCTTCCAACAGACCCTGGTATCCATTGGAGGCAGGGTCATGTTTATTGACACCAGTATTGTCAGCCCCTACTTCACTGCCTGCAATACTTACTACTGCATGAATAAATGAAAGGAAGAATGAAAGTCAGAGAAATAGCAGCTTTAGTCTTAAAGCATTTTAGGGTCCCTAGAGTCATGAAAGAACTTCTATACCAGGTGATTGATGGCTGTACAAGGCTTATGGTTGTGCTTTGTTTAGCATCTTGTGTTTTAATGGGCAATGCAACTAGGTAGAAATCATGATTGATTATGATAATCATACATGCAACCAAGCTTCTTTTTGTCTAAAACCCAGCAGAGTTTACTCATTTAGGTTAACAACAGGTATTTGAGTTTGTGATTTAGGATCTAATCCAATTTTCTATTTTACACTTAACAAATTTAAGGCTCAGTGGTTAAGTTCTCATGATTTAAATTTCAATTAAAGAATAATTCTTTGAAGTTAGAATTTGACTGCTCCAGCAAAGCTCTATGAGCTAGTGCTTAACTTACCTTGACTCCAAAGATAGTTTTCCCAGGGAAGCCAGAGGTTAGCTTCATGAGGGCTGACTTGCACCAACCACATATAAATCAGAATGCCCACTTACTAATTTAAAGGAAATATAACTGTCACATGGTGAAGAACTATTAGCTGGTCAGCACATTTTTCCATACAGAAATGATTTAAATGGGAAATGAAAATAATATTCAGAAAACTGATTTTTAACACAAAAAATTACTGAGAGAACTGAGCATAGATTTCAGTTAACCTGATTCCATCGCTTGATATATTAATTATCAAACTATTTATTCAACCTGTTTGTTCCTCAAATATTTGTTGAATGCCCAGTATGTTCAAACCAGGATTTAAAGATGAATAAGACATAGTTTCTTTTTCCTTAAGGAGCACACAGTAAAGAGAGTTCTGAAATGACAGATCGATATGATATAGGTTTCATAATTTAAGAATGTACAAAGAATGGTGGGTGCCCAAAGATGAGTGATAAACTTCTGCAGTGACCATGAGATGTTTCAGGAAAGAAGTACACTTAATCTAGGTTTTGAGGAATGACTAGGAGTTCACTAATTGGAGGTGTGTACATACGTATGTACGTGTGTGTGTGTGTGTGTGTGTGTGTGTGTGTGTGTGTGTGTGTAAAGCTCACAGGCGTGCACAGAATGGGAAGTGGCAATGTTTAGATAGGTTTGGAGCATAATATTTAAGAATGAGGGTAGGGAGAGTAGCAAGGGATAAGGAAGGAGTCAGAGCCCAGAACATGGAGGGTCTTGTATGTCCTGCTTACAATTTGGATGTGATTAGGTAGATGAGGGGTTTTAAGCAAGTAAGTGACATATTCATAGTTATATTTTGGAGCCACATCTTTGAAATCCATGTGAAATATGGACTGGAAGAGGGAGAGACAGGAGACAAGAAAGACAAATGAGGAATAAGGAAGCTGTCAAACAAGAGAGATGATGAAACCCTTAGTTAAGACAGTGTCAAGAGCCTGGAAATGAGGCCATAGGTGAAAGTGGGTGGAATAGAAGTGAACAGAGCTGCCTTTCTGGCCACTGGCAGAGTTTTGGTGAGTCTGAGAAATTGTGATGAGACACAGATGGGCAGAGAATGAGAAATCCCATCTGCTTACCAGTCAAGAAATAATACACGGTCTGCGAGCCTGAGAAATATCACAATAGGCTGTGCCATGGAAGACTCCTTGCTCCTTCGGAAAGTTCACCCCAACCTACTTAATTCCTTCTCAATAGAGTAGAAAGAACAAGAAATTTGGAGTCAGATGAGGATGAAAATTGTAGTACTACCACTGGTTTTCTGTGTGACCTTGGGTTTACTGTTTAATCCTGTTTAACCTCTTTTTTTCTCAGATACAAAATAGGTAAAAACAATTCTTTCTGGCATTATGCTAAGTAAAATGATTTATATATATAGAGAGAGGAATGCTATATGATCTCAATTATATGTGGAATCTTAAAAAAAAAAACAATAAAAAACAAGTTCATAGTCACAGTGAACCAATTGCTGCCTTCCTGAGGCAGGGGATGTGGGTGGGCGAAATGGGTGAAGGGGGCTAAGAGCTACAAACTTCCAGTTATAAGATAAGATAAATAAGTCTTGAGGATGTAACATAAAACATGATGATTGTAGTTAACAATACTGTACTGTATATTTGAAGTTGCTAAGAAAATAGATCTTTAAAGTTTTCATCACAAGGAACAAAGTTTTGCAACTATGTGTGTTATGGATTTTATTGTGATAATTTTACAATATATACAAATATTGAATCATATTGCACACCTGAAATGAATACAATGTTCTATGTCAATTATATGTCAAAAAATTCTTCCTCATAGACTTATTGAAAGGATTAAATAATATTATAGTGGAAGCATTGCCTATCAGAGTGGTGGGCCTATAGTGAGAGCTCTCAAAAACATTCATTTAGTTTCTTTATTCTGAGATTCCCAGCAATCAGGAAGGGAAAGAGTGGAGAAGGAAGTCAGGTGAGCATCTGAGAGACTTTCTAATTCTATCAGGCCATGGAGCGTGGTGGTAAAAACCCTGAACCAGGAAGGAGAAAGCTTGGGTATCAGTCTCACCCAACTGTTAACTTGGTCTCTTCACTTTCAAATTACGCATGGTAGACACACTGATCTTGAATGTCTGAATGACAAGAAAGTCAGAATCTGGTCATTTTTGAGGCAAAGTTTAGGTAGCAGTGGTGTATTTAATTTTGTTCCTGGGATCACCGGGCATCCCAAGGACACTAAATTACTAGTCATAGAGAACAAAGGTGGTATAGAAGAAAGGGAAAAACTTAAAGGACATCCCCTGTTTGAAAGACTTTTTCATATGAAATTCAACTCAGTAGAGTGAAGCTTAATTGAGCAGCTGTGTATTTGGTGCTGAGGCCTAGACAAAGTCCAGCAACACATAGTCCTTATAGCGAGAAGTTTACAGTTCAGATGAATATTCTTAGGCCTCAATACCTTAGGCCATTGACTCTACTTTCCTCTTGCTTTTGTGTGGAAATAGGCTGCAGCGTTAAAGGAGCTATGACAAAAGCAGAGGGAAAAGGAATTTCCCACTACTGAATTTCTTAGCTTGGCGCTGGATTTTCAAGATCCATACCCTCTGAGGAACGATGATGTAACTCTTGTTCATTCCAGAGGGCCTTTCCTGGACATGAGACAGTCTTAGTTTACGGCATCCTGGTTCTTTTTTCCTATTTCCACTATGAGTTTTACTTACTCTTCTAATGATAAAAATGCCAGGACAGATACATTTCAAGGAAATGAACAGTTTAAAATGTTGCCTGTTTAAAAATTAAAATTAATTTTCCTCGTGAGTCGTGAGTCTCATTTTAATGGTGCCCTGAATAATTCAGGAGCCGCAGTGTGTTTCGAGCTGGTGCTGCAGCTCTCAGCTGTCTTGTGTGGGAAGCAGCCCATGCAGAAATGCTTAGCTTGTACAGAATGAATTATCCTGGGGTCTGCATAGCGTGGCATCTTAGGGTTGTACTTATGGAAGGTGCAGCTGAGAAGATCTTCAAGAACATACTGGAAAGTATATGCAGTCTGATCCAAAACTGTAAGTTTATGTAAGAGAGATGAGCTGGTCCAAGGTGTGGTTGAGGGAGATGTTACTCATGGATCACCCATTCCTGCTTAAATCTTTTAATTGTCCTTTTGAGATTCACAGAAAAAATGTCTAAAGTTCTCAGCATGGAACACAAGGCCCTCAATCTTTTGGCTCCTTGCCACTCTTTCATCTTCAATTTATGTCTTGCTTCTTTGCAATGTGGACCTTGGGCTCTAGCGGCAACTTTCAGTTTCGTGAGGCATCCTGCTAATTTGAACCGCTAAGCCTTTCACCCATTGCTTCTTCTGTCTGGTAGACATTTCCACTCACCCTTTTTCTTCTAAGACCCTTTTTTCTTATCTTCTTTGCTTCAGCTTAATTGTCATGCCTTTGGGAATCCTTTCCTGAAATTCTAGATTGCTTTAGGTATTCTCTGCATTTATTCAATGCCTTGTGCTTTCTTTTAGTACTTACATTTCTATATAACCATCATCTACTTACAAATCTTTCTGCTCCTGAAACAAAAGCTCCTTGAACTCTGATGCTCCTTCTTCATCTGGCTCATAATGGACCCTCTTGAAATACCTATTAAATTGATTGGAATCAGACAGACCTACTGCCCTCAGACTCAAATCTCTCTGTTTCCCCAAGGAGTAGCCCAGTATCTGAAATTCCACTATTACAGATGTTCTGCTTTTGGTCAAGCATTGCTATTTCACTTCAAATGCCCCTAGCAGGTGCAGAGCACACTATGGAATATCAGACTTGGAAGGGCTTCAGAAGACTCTTCAGATCCTCTCTCTATTTTAGAAGTGAGGAGATTGAGTTCGAGACAGAAGAAATAACTCACTCAGAATCACACAGCTTAGTAGTGTAAAACCCATGATTAGAGTCTGGGAATTGTGTCTGAAAATTTAAGATCTGTTCTTCATTTGGAGATCAAATTCTCCCATGCCAGCAATGAAGAACTTTGGGAGTCTGTAGTAAGGTGATGGTTGAGAAGAGGAAAATATTACAGAAAAGAAAAAACAGAGAAATCTGAAGCCTAACTACACAGGTTTTTCAATGAAAAGAGCATTGGGGCCAGATACACTTACTGGCAAATTTGCTGTGTTATTATTTGTTGATTTATATCACTCTCACATTAAGACTACAAGAGGTCAGGAAACTTGTCTTATTTTTCTTTGTAGTCCTAATACTTAGCTATTTCCTGGCCATGAGTAGGTACTCAATAAATATTTAATTCATGAAATTAGGATCTGAGAAAAAATTAACACATGCTTGGTCTAGTTAAATAATATTTTTAATATTTATTTTAATCCTGAGTACAAAGGGAAAAGATGCTCTTTTTTTCTAAGTATTTTTCCTTAATTTAATAACCTTATTCTTCCCTATTTATTCATATCCCTACTTTTAAGGATTTGAAATTAATTCTTTTACACAATCATTTAGATATTTCTTTTGTCTTTGTACAGATCATGAGGCTAATGCCGTATGCAATACTAATTCATAGTAGTAGTGATTCAGAGCATTACTAGTACATACTAATTCTAGTAGTCAGCTGGGGACAAATAGCACCCTTTTCCCTGTTATTAACACAGTATCCTATGAAGGAGCCACAGTCCATGAGGGTTAGCTCTTTCTCATATATCAAAGCCTTTTAATGATCTTTGACAAAATCTTCTCAGGAAACCTCAATTCAGAAATATGAAAGTAACGATGGAGATCCTTGGAATGAATTGTTCATTTATTTTTCTTTAAAAAATTGTGATCCCAACGCAAACATTTTTTTCTTGAAAAACCTTTCCATTTTAGAGAACTTGCCCCTAAATGTTGTACGCAATTTGTGATGTAGATAGAATGAAAACAAATGGGGAAGAAATGCCACATTGAGGATGGATTTGTTTTCAGACAGTTGCTCAGTTCCTCTTGAATCACTGAAGGGAAAACATTTAGTTGTCATCTCGATTTAGGAAACCATGCTGTGATTCTGAAACCTCTTTACCTCTAGTCACAGTCTGAAATAGAAAGTCTCCTTTTCAGGATCCCTTAATGAGTTTGGAAAATACAGAATTTTTCTTTTTCTTTCTTTCTTTCTTTCTTTCTTTCTTTCTTTCTTTCTTTCTTTCTTTCTTTCTTCTAATTAAAAACATGTGTTTCTTAAATAAAACTTGCTCAGACTGTAAGAGTCAGTAAATTGTGCAAGTGGCTAAAAGCAAAGAAAGGAAACAAACTACCTTTATTGTCTTAGGCCACATTAATTTTGATAATGTTCAAAGTAGAGGTGGTTATGATGCTTTTCAGTTCATTTTAAACTGACCAATATTTGGATCATTGCATTCATCTGGGCTATGAGTCTAAGAAGGATATATCATATTCTTGAGAGGGAGCATGTTCAGATGTAGATCAGGGAGGGCCCACATGTGGCCATCTGGAAACATATGAAGAAACTAGACTTGTACAGTAGTCCCCTCTTGTCTGCAGCTTCACTTTCAGTGGTTTCAGTTACCTGTGGTCAACCTTGGTCTGGAGGCAGATGATCCTCCTTCTAGTGTATCGTCAGAAGGTAAATAGTAGCTTAATGTTACATCACAATGCCTATGTCATTCATTTAGCTTCATATCATCATTTATCATCTCACCTCACCATAAGAAGGGTGAGTACCATACAACAAGATATTTTGGGGGCAGACCATATGCACATAACATATCATTATAATTGTTCTATTTTATTGCTATTGTTAATCTCTTACTGTGCCTAATTTATAAATTAAACTGTATCATAGGTATGTATGTGTAGGAAAAAACATAGCATATATAAGGTTTGGTACTGTCTGCTGTTTCAGCATCTCTTGAGGGTCTGGAAATGTATCCCCTGCGAATAAGGGAGAACTACTTTATACTAAAAAACAATCTTCTGTACCTTTGAAAGAGGCTTTCTGGAAGCATCAATTTACCAATGTTCCAAAAGGAACTTGGAGATAAGTGGGTTTCATTCATATCCATCCAGTCCTTTGTGACTCCATCCTTTCCTTATCCCAAAGATCTCCAAATCCTGCTGAAATCATCAACTTCTCTAGCAAGACAGCTTCATTGTATTCATTTTGCTTCCAGCTTGCTCCTTCAACTCCACTGAGATCAGCAAATGTTCATCAAACACCTTCTACAAGATCCTTTGTGTAGGCATCTCCAGACAGGCTGGGAGGTGGTGTAAGGTATACAAGGCACAAACATAGAGGTTTGGATTCTAGTTCTGCTGCATGTTTGCTGTGCAGTCTTGGTGATAATTTAATCTCTCTGAGTCTGTTTCCTTATGGGGTTGTGGTTAGGATTAAATACAACATATAGGAATGTGGTTCCTTTAATAAATGTCCACTTTCCTTTTTTAGTTGGACTATCTGCTTTCTAACAATATTTATTGGATCAGTGAAGAAAACTATTTAGTTTCTACCTATTCTCTTAAAAATTCCTCCTTAAAAAAAAACCTCTTAGAGAGAATAGAAGTATCATGATTCTGCTCCTCTATAACTTTTCTATTAGAGGGTCATTTGTCATAGTTGTTTGTAAACTAGTCTTACCTACTAGGGCTAATACTATGGCTAATAGCTGACATTTATTAGGATTTGCCCACTTGTTACTAATTCTCATAGCAACTGTAAGAATTAGGTATAGTGTATTACTTTGACTGTTTTAAAGGGAAGGAAGGGTGGGCTTGGAGAATTTGAATGATTTGCCCTATGACATGAACCACTGCAAAGCAGAGCCACGATTCAAAGCCAGGTCAGTGTGGCTGTAAAAACCATGTTCTTTCTGCAGTAAGACAGATTTCTAAGTCACGGGGGACTGAAACTTTACCTCAAGCCTTCTTATAATCCTATTACTTAGTAAAGTACCCTGTATGAAGTAGGTGTTCAATAACAGTTTATTTAGTTAGATTGAATTGAACCAACTGATTAATTTATCACTATCCTATGCTTTGCTTTGTTTATGCTTCTAGTTGTATATGTCTTGACTTCATTAATAACTACAAAGGCTCATTTCCTAGGACTTACCTGAAATCAGGTCATCTATCTATTTAAGATATTTTCTACCTTTCTAAAGTGATTATAAGAATTTTATAAAAACTTTCAATTAAATTCATGAGCTGTGTTAAATAGGACTTTCACATTTTAAAGTTTAAAAGTAATTGAGGAGGGGTGACTGGGTGGCTCAGTTGAGCATCTGACTTTGCCTCAGGTCATGATCTTGTGGTTCTTGAGTTTGAGCCCCACGTCGGGCTCTGGGCTGACAGCTCAGAGCCTGGAGCCTGCTTCAGATTCTGTGTCTCCCTCTCTCTCTGCCCCTCCCCCAATCATTCTCTCTCTCTCAAAAATAAATAAACATTAAAAAAAAACCCCACTCAGAACAATGGAACAGAATAGAAGACTCATAAATGGGTCCACAACTATATGGTCAACTCATCTTTGACAAAGCAGGAAAGAATATCCAATGGAAAAAAGACAGTCTCTTCAACAAATGGTGTTGGGAAAACTGGACAGCAACATGCAGAAGAATGAAACTGGACCACTTTCTTACGCCATACACAAAAATAAATTCAAAATGGATGAAAGACCTAAATGTGAGACAGCAAACCATCCGAATCCTAGGGGAGAATATAGGGCAGCCACCTGTTTGACTTCGGCCATAGCAGCTTCTTACTGGACACATTGCCAAAGGCAAGTGAAGCTAAATTAAAAATGAATTGGGACTTCAACAAGATAAAAAGTTTCCAGGGGCACCTGGGTGGCTCAGTCAGTTGAACGTCCAACTTCGACTCAGTTCATGATCTTGTGATTTGTGGGTTCAAGCCCCATGTTGGGCTCTGTGCTGACAGCTCGAAGCCTGGAGCCTGCTTCAGATTCTCTCTCTCTCTCTCTCTCTCTCTCTCTCTCTTTCTCTCTCTGCCCTTCCCTGTTTGCACTCTGTCTGTGTCTCTCTCAAAAATAAGCAATTAAAAAAAAAACTTAAAAAAAAGTTTCTGCACAGTTAAGAAAACAATCAACAAAACTAAAAGGCAACCTACAGAATGGGAGAAGATATTTGCAAATGACAAGTAAAGGGCTAGTATCCAAAATCTATAAAGAACTTATTGAACTCAACACCCCAAAAACAAATAATCCAGTTAAGAGATGGGCAGATTACAGAACAGACACTTCTCTAAAGAAGACATGACTCATCATCAGGGAAATACAAATCAAAACCACAGTGAGATACCACCTCACACCTGTCATAATGGCTAAAATTAACTCCAGAAACAACAGATGTTGGTGAAGATGCAGAGAAAGGGGAACACTCTTACACTGTTGGTGGGGATGAAAACTGGTACAGCCACTTTGGAAAACAGTGTGGAGGTTCCTCAGAAAGTTAAAGATAGAACTACCCTATGACTCAGCAATTGCACTATTAGGTATTTACCCAAAGGATACAAAAATACTGATTAGAAGGGGCACATGCATCCTAATGTTTATAGCTGCACTATCAACAATAGCCAAATTATGGAAAGATCCCAAATGTCCATTGACTGATGAATGGCTAAAGAAGATGTGGTGTGTGTGTGTGTGTGTGTGTGTGTGTGTGTGTGTGTATTCCATTATATGTATATTATATGTAATATAACGGAATACTACTCAGCCATCAAAAAGAATAAAATCTTACCACTAGCAATGACATGGATGGAGCTAGATTGTATTATGTAAAGTGAAATAAGTCAGTCAGAGATAGACAAATACCATATGTTTTCACTCATGTATGGAATTTAAGAAACAAGACAGATGAACATAGGGGAAGAAAAGGAAAAATAAAATAAGATAAAAATAGAAAGGAAGGCAAACCATAAGAGATTCTTAACTATAAAGAGCAAACTGAGAGTTGCTGTAGGGGAGGTGGGTGGGAGGATGGGCTAAATGGGTGATGGGTATGAAGGAGGGCATTTGCTGTGATGAACACTGGGTGTTATATGTAAATGATGAATTACTAAATTCTATGCCTGAAAGCAATACTATACTATATGTTAATTAAATTAAATTTAAACAAAATCTTGGAAAGAGAAAACAAACAAACAAAGATAATGTGAATTACATTAAAGCCCTGGGCGAAAAGAGATAGTAAGCCCTGATGACTGTAGGCACATCTGGTCAAGACAGTAAATTGCTCAGGTCACTGTGAGAATGGAATCAGTTGAAAAAATAGCAATATGGCAAAAAGTCTCTGCCACTTGAAGGCTGTCAGGAGCTAGTAGATGAAGATATTAACTTATGATATTCTTATTGTATGCCAGCTATAGTTCTAGATGCTGAGCATAGAGTAATGAAGCAACGACCAAGGTCCTTGTTCTCATTGGGCTTACATCTCCTAGGGAGAAATAGACTATAAACAAGAATAATATTTGATAATAACAAGTACTGTTCATAGAGATGGGGAAGACTTGGGGAGAACAGATTTTAGGGATGAGATAGAATCAGAATTTCTATTTTAATCATGTTAAATTTAGGGTGCTTAGTAGATACCTGGTTGAAGGTGTATGGGAGGAAACGAGGAGGTATCAAGTTGTCAGCTGAATGTCCAAATCTGGAGCCTAGGGATAAGTCAGAGGAAGAGACATGAATTTTGAGTCATCTGCAAACAATTTACTTTGAAGCCATGGGCCTGAAGAGAGTATGGGTAGAGATGAGTGAAGAATAGGGAGTGCATGACCGAGTATGACATCCATGGCAGAACATGGGCTCTTGAGATAGATGTCCACGTTCCACTGTGTAAATACCCATTTTTATTTTATTGTTGTGCATTTTTAGTTAAATGCTGCTGAAATATCCCACCAGTCCCAGTTAGGCTGGAGCATTAAATGGGAAATGATAATTGTGAGCCCAACAGTGTTGGCAGTTGCCATTAGGGAGGGATTGAGAAGGTGAGAGTGATTTGGCAGATTAAGATAGAAGAGACAGAAAGACAAATACCATATGATTTCACTCATATGTGGAATCTAAAAAAAAAAAAACCCAATAACAAAACAACCCAAATGAATAAACAAACCACAGAATCAGACATGTAAATACAGAGAATAAATAGATGGTTATCAGAGGGGAGAGGGGTAGTAGGATGGGCAACATGGGTGAAAGGGAGTGGGAGATACAGGCTTCCAGTTATAGAATGAATAAATCACAGGAATAAAGGGCACAGCATAGGGAAGCTAGCCAGTGGTACTGTAATAGTGTCATATGGTGACAGATGGTAGCTACTTTTGTGGTGATGTATAAACTTGTTGAATCACTATGTTGTGAACCTGAAACTAATATAACATTGTGTTACGTTACATTTGCATTTGTAAATGTTACATTTGGGGTCAACTACACTCAAATAAAAGAATGAATATAGAGAAGCATTTCACAACTTGACTTATACTTCTGGAAATCCTGTCTTTGAGATCAAACCCACAGAACCTGGATATTATTCTATTAAAGAAGACATAAGATTTCTTTTTAGCTACACTCAACATGCATTATGTCTCTTTCCTAATTAATATCTATCAATGGTTTCCCATTGTCCTATGTTAAAGCCCAAATTCCTCAACTGAATTTACAAGCCTTCTAAATCTTATTCCTATCACCTCTTTCAGTCTCCTGTAAGCTATTCTCTCTTTCTGTCTCTCTCTGTCTGTCTGTCTCTCTTTCTCCTCTCTCTCTCTCTCTCTCTCTCTCTCTCTCTCTCTCTC
>NW_024412411.1:11668300-11703884 GCF_014898765.1 Herpailurus yagouaroundi | reverse complement strand
CACACACACACACACACACACACACACACACACCCCACATTGGGATGGGTCTGTGTCTGTCTCTGATTTGTAACCAGGGACTTACTGAGCACATCTCCTGAAAATAGGAAGTATTCAATGAATATTTTAAACAGACAAACAAATGAATTAATAAACTTCTTAAACTAGCTCTGTCAGGCACTCTTTTGTGTATTGGATCAGACTTCCTTCCTGGCTTAGGTTCAAATGTTAGTTCCAAATACAGGACATGCAGTACTATCCCAGTTAGATGTGGAGACAGACTCAGGGAAGCTAAGTGATGTCTGTAAGGTTATGTGGCTGGTAAAGACACATTGGGAGGCACAGTCTGGGTTAGAGACTAGCTCTGAGAGCAACCTGCCTTCCACACTTGTGCATTCCATATGGTGTTCTCCTCTTCCACCTGAGGGTGTGATTCCTATTACCCAGATTCTGAGACTGCTCTTTCTACTCCCAGGAGCTGCTTTAGAGGCTTTGAGGGTAGGAATAAAGCTGCAGGAGAGTCACAAACAAAACTGAAGGGCAAATTCAGGAAAGGACTTCTGAAATTTTCTGTAATTTCTTAGACCCCCTGCCTTGGCTCATGCTGTTCCTTCTCTCTGAAATGTCTCTTCTCTCTTCTCAGACCCTGCTTTTTTATATCCTTATAGCATCCTGTCCTTGCTGTCAAATCACACCATCCTTACCATAGGATATTGTATTTGTCACTTTCAGGTTTTTCCTTCACCAGTTGGCTAAATGAAGACACATCTTAACCTTAAGGATTCAGCTAGTTCAAGACTCTTTCAAAGTACAACAGAATCCTAGTTAATTAATTAAATGCTATGGGATAAATGCCTAAATAGAAATGTACTAAGAGTGTAGTATAGTATATTGGGTTCTGCAATCTTCCTGAATTCCAATTTTATTTTTACCACTAATTGTCTATATGATTTCAGGCAGTTAAATAGTCTTCCCAACTTTTATTTTCCCTATCTACAGAATGGGAATAAAAATAATATATACTTCACAGTGTTACTGAGAAGATTGAATGAGATTAGCTTACAAGGTGTTTGGCACTCTGGCTGGAGCAAGTATTGTGTATATGTTAGCTATGGTGATTATAAGTAGAGAGTTGAGCTCCAAAAGGCAGGAGTGGAGAAATGACATGTTCAGGAAAGCTTCACAAGGAAGTTGATGCCTTGATTCATTCTCTTTGAATATCCTGAACTTTTTCTGGATAAAGATGGCATTGTTGAGAAGAGTGTAAGGAGTTCCAGGCACAAGAAACATCAAGTGCAAGGGCATAGAGATATGAGAGAGCAAAGTTTGGGAAGTTTGAAGTAATATTTTGACATGGCTAGAACATAAGGTATGTATGGGGCAGAAGAAAGAGTAAAGCCTAGAGAGGTAAAGTTGAGTGCAAACTCATGAAAAATCTTACTAATATATAAAAGATTAATCCTTGATTTGTATGTATGTATGTATGTATTTTTATGAAATTTATTGTCAAATTGGTTTCCATACAACACTCAGTGCTCATCCCAACAGGTGCCCTCCTCAATGCCCATCACCCACTTTCCCCTCCCTACCCCCCATCAACCCTCAGTTTGATCTCAGTATTTAAGAGTCTCTTGTAGTTTGCCTCCTTCCCTCTCTGTAACTTTCCCCCCCGCCCCTTCCCCTGTTGATTTGGTAAGTAGTAGGGAGTTATTCATGAGTTTTTTAGCTGGGGAATATCATGGTCAGATACTTGTTTTAGAAACGAATCATTCTTGTATTGGTGCCATGAAGACTGAATTCAGGAATTATCAGTGCTGATGGGATAGGAGGGGTGAGGTGGGATTGGCAAGGCTGACAGTTTGGCGAGATAAAGGGTCAAGGGAGAGAGGATGATGCCCAGGTTACTGACTTCAGTAACTTGGGATTTCAAAGAAACAGAATCTAACAGACCTCATGCATTTTGCAGGACCTTAAAAAGGCACTAGACATGCTGTCAGGAGCATTTGCATTTGAGGATGAAATAGTATATATAGAACTGAGTTTTGTATTGAATAGTCCAGACAGCTTTAACTCTGAGTCTGTCATAGTCCATTATTGGTTTTCCGCTATGATGCTTGGTGGGGAAATCACCCAGGAATCATCCCTGCAAACCAAAGAACTTACTCCATCTAAGCTAGAGTGACAAGAGGGAACAATCATTGAAATGCTATTTCATTCTGTATTTACACCCGCACAACTCTCATCTGTGTATACACATACTCACACTTTAGCAAAAGGTAAGTACTCCAGGAGGGTCTGTAGCTGCAGTAATGTATCCCCTGTATCTATACAGTGTTTGTTTGTTTGTCTCTTTGTTTATGAAAGAGATATAGAGAAAGAGAGGGAGAGCTTGCGAGCAGGGGAGGGAGAGAGAAAGAGAGAATCCTAAGCAGGTTCCACACTGTCAGCATAGGGCCCAACTCAGGGCTTGATCCCAGGAATCATGAGATCATGACCTGAGCTGAAACCAAGCGTTGGATGCTTAACCAACTGAACCACCCAGGTGCCCCTATACAGTATTTTTTAGTTCATGTGGCACCTTCACATTGTTTCCCTAATGATTCTCACAACTAGTGTGTGAGAGAGGCAGGAAAATGTTCTATATTACAGATGAGATGGACCCTCAGAGATGCTAAAAGATTTGTTCAGTGTGGTTGAGCTGCTAAGTGATCGAGCTGGTTCTTGCACCAAGTTCTGTTCCATGGAGCCCAAGTTGGAATCCTATCTTTGGAGGCCATTTAGTATTGCATTGTGTCAGTATAATTTCTCAGTCTGTTATTCACCATGTAGCTCAAAGAAATGGTTCTTCTGAAACGTTTCTTTATATTGACTGGAATCTATCACTATATTGATATTATATCCATAGACAGATATGTAGACACATCTATATTTGTCTGAAAGTTATGTGGTATGGTATTTGTAAAAAGTCTTTTGGTTGGAAGTGACAGGAAGAGAATGAAATGTTTCACATAACCGGGCAGTCTAAGGTGATCTGTGCTCCCTTCAGCCGTGGGTCGATCCAGGGCATTGCATCAATTCTCCCTCTCCTGCTCACTCCATCTTCTCCCCTGTCCTGCCATCCTTTCATCCCTTTCTCCTTCCATCTCTCACCCCTGTGCTGGCTTCATTTGCAGGCAAAGTCTCTCTCTTTCTCTCTGGTTGTAAAGGTCATTTTGGAAGTAGAAGTTTAGATAGCTCTTAGTGTTTACAATCTCAGCAATAAAGAAACCCTCTTGTTTAGCGTCCGTATCAATATTTTCCAAAAACATTGATTGATCCTTCTTGGGTCATGTGCCCTTCTGTGGGAAAGTCTAGTTTGGATAGGGTACCCCAATTTGGCAACTGGGATCAGAAGTCCAATGTTGTGGTGGTGGAAGTCCCTACCCCACTGACTTCCACTCTCACCAAGACTGTGTGGGATGAGAGAGTGTTGTTCCTCAAAGAGAAACTAGGTGCTGCTGCCAAGAGATAGGACATGAAGAAAAACAGGAAAAACACAGAGAGATCAACCAGACTGTTAGGAATTTCATGGATAAGACAGTCTTCGAGAAAGGTAAGGCAATACAGGGCTTCCCTTCCCAGCTTTTCTGGTCTATACTGTGTAACTTTGAGAAGTCACTGTTTTCAGACTTGGTATTCTTAACTGTAAAGTGAGGGGAAAGCTCCTTGCCCAACTACTACTATGGCTTCTGTACAGATCTCAGGGAACCCCCATGTGCTCTGCACACATACATTGTCCCCTGAGGGGCTTGAGTTCCTCCAGCACCCATCTCATTTCTGCTGCAGTCTTCCTGGGCACAACGCGTGTATGCGGGAAATGTCTGTGGTACAGCTATGGCATTTCAACAGAGGCCCTGCAGGTTACCCAAAGGAACCTATTCCTAACTGTGGATTTATGAACACTTCAGGGAGAAATATTGGGAGGCAAGGATGCGTTTAAGTACCCTTCATGTGATGCCACCCAGTCATTCCTCTGTTTTGCTCCAGAAAACACCCCAGTGTGGAGGAAAGAGAAGGAGATGTGGAGTCAGAGAATCAGGGTACGTGTCCCATTTAGCCACATATCAGCTATAGGACCTTGGATTGATTGTTAATCTGAGAGTCATTTTTCCTGTCTGGTAAATAATGCCAGTAATACATGCTGTCCTTTCCCCAAAAGTGGCTATCAGGAGCAAATGAAGGCAGAGCCGGTTTGAACCCTCCGTCATCTATGTATGGTGTGTCCTGTCAGAGCCCTGTCCAGGCCCTCTGTGGGTGGATCCTTTCTATCGTGTCCGTGCTTCTGTCCTGGCTTTGGTCTGCTTCTGCTGCTAATGGCCTGCACCTACAACTTTTCTCTCCGTGGATTGCCACTTGGCTGAGTGCTGGCAGTGTCCTTAACCCACCTTTGGAGGCCCTTTACCAATGACTGGTATGTCAGCCCAGCTCCCTTGCTCTGCTTGGTGTGACCCTGAGACCAAATCAACCCTGTAGTGCTCCCTTCTTGGATCAGGACTTTGTCTCAAAATCTCCCTCCCCCCTTGCTTGTTTCCTTCCTCTTCCCTCTCCTATTTCTCTCACACAACTGCTGGCTTCTCTTGGGAGTTCCTCCTTCACAGATTACTTGCACATAATGCTCATCTCAAGATGAAGGAAATTCATCTAGGACAACTTAGTAATGTCTAACCTTAGGGAAAGTGACTGATTAAAGGAACTTTACTTTCTTCATCTGGAAAAGGAAAATGGTAACATCTACCAAACATATGTTATTGAATCACAGTAGGTATTCAGTAAATGGTAACAGTTATTTTTAAGCACCTCGTGAGACCTTCTGCAAGTAATAAATGCTAGGTAACTTTTTATTTTATGATATATGAGGGTGGTCCAGACTGATCAGTTCAAACTGGCGTTGGAGTCCAGCTTTCTATGCAGCTGAATATTTCTTTACTATAAAATTCCAGGATCCATCCCTTGTCTATTATATGGTTCCACTGCCCGCTCTTGCCCTGCCTCCAGGGTTGTGCTTCCGGTCTCTCTCTGGTAGGTCCCTTGAGGAAGGGCCTCTTTGAGCCATTTGTGGAAATAGCATCTGCTTCAGTGAGCAGGGATCTCCCTTCCCTCATTCCCAGATTAAATGCCTGCTGCAGTTTTGCAAGTGAGCATTGACCAGGCACATTTATTGCTGCAGATGAACTGTGGCAGGCCAGCTGGGGATTGCCAGGCAGCGAAGGCTCCCACGTGCACAAAGCACTCAGACCCTTTGGCTCCAATTTGCTTCTGGCTCGTGGGGAAATTGTAACGAGAATGTGAGTGACTGGTTGAACGCAGAGGGAGTTCCAGGCGGAAGGACTGGAGAAAGCTTTGTCTGATCAAACAGTGTGTGTTGCCACCCTGTTCAAGGCAGGAAGGTTAGACAATTTGCCCTGTTCACTCAGCTCTGCACCTTGGCTGCCAAACACCCATGCTTGCTCGGGGCTATGACAAGCCCTTTCTGTAGCTCTGTGTAGGAAGTGACAGCTGCCTGAAAAACATCAGGGAAAAGAGCGGAGGATTTCTCACAAGGAAGTGAGCAGAGTTTGAAAGCTGTGCGCTTGCTATGATTAAAAAAGAAAGAAAACAAGAATAGAGCACATTAAGGCAGAAAGGAGTCTAAGATCATGCAATCTGATTACACACGTTACAGACAAAGAAACTGGTGCCCACAGAGGAAAAGGTTTTGCCCCAAAGTCACCTAGCTAGTTAGTGTCAGAGAAAAGTTTAGAACCCAAATCTAGACAAATGGGCAAGTAATTTTTCCATCACACCCTTCTACTTGTTACTTCTTTCATTTTAGTTCTCTTTCTGCTGTGCAGTTAAGTAATATTTTACTATTCAGAATAATAATTTAAGTTGCCACTATGTCCTGGCAGCATGGAGACAATCTTCTATAATTTTTACAATGATCTTATGATTAGACGTTGTTACCCTTGGTGATATTGTGAGAGAAGACACAACTTGTCCAGGGTCACACAACTAGTAAGTAGATAACTGCTTTCTCTTTGATTAGAGAATCACACACACTTTCCAAGATATGGTACTCCCTCTTATGATTGCTTTCTGAGGTCTATCAGAATTATGGACAAATATTTGGGAGACAGGAGAGGAAATAGATGGAGCTAGATAGGAGAAGGCTGGCATGATGCAGTTGAGAAAGTGGTGGCTTCAGGGACTTTGGATTCCCTCCTAGCCAGAACAAATATGTCAGTGGGATGCTTTAGAATGATGGCATGAATGTATGATCCTTTGTTTCAGGCTTAAAGTAGATTTATAAAACTTAAAAAAAAAATCTTATCTATAGTTTCTGCATGAGAAAAGACAGGCTGAGTGGTACAGGGGAAAACATTTAATACATTGGCTTCTATTCTTACAGATCATGAGGCCATGGTAGTTTTGAACTTTGGAATAAGAGAAGAAAATCAATTTAATCTCTTCTAACAAAAAAGCTTGTTGTCCTATTCAAAAGAAAGCTGGCAAATCTTACATTCAGAATGTGATTTTATTTCCAGAATGTATTTGAAAAAAATTTTTTTTAAACGTTTATTTACTATTGAGACAGAGAGCATGAACGGGGGAGGGTGAGAGAGAGAGGGACACACAGAATCTGAAGCAGGCTCCAGGCTCTGAGCTGTCAGCACAGAGCCCGATGCAGGGCCTGAACTCACAGACCGTGAGATCATGACCTGAGCTGAAGTTGGATGCTTAACCGACTGAGCCACCCAGGCACCCCTATTTCTAGAATGTATTAAGTATGACAGCAGACAGAATGCTTTTCTCCATGTGATCACTGTTATAAGCCAGTATCATAAACAGTACCTGTACCTCATGCAGTCCTTTGATGAGGTATAAAATAGGCATTGTACAGAATGAAATAGTTGCCATTCTTGGAAAACATGGATCCTTGATATACCAAATTGCCCTGTGGATGAGGGAGAAAATCAATAGTCAGAATAAAGATGAGAGTGGCTTCAACACATTTTTAATAGTTGTGACAAAAAGCCTTTTATTTACATTAGTTCATATTTTTCATTTTGTTTTTTAAAATTTATTTATTTTGAGAGAGAGTGAGAGAGCATGGGTACACGAGTGGGGGAGGGGCAGAAGAAGAGAGAGAGAGAGAGAGAGAGAGAGAGAGAGAGAGGGAAAGAAAGAGAGAGAACCCCAAGCAGGCTCCATGTTTAGCATGTACCCCGACTCTGGGCTCGATCTCATGGTCGTGAGGTCATAACCTGAGCCAAACCTGGGTGACTGAGCCACCCAGGTGCCCCTATAATTTTTCATTTAAAATGTTAGAACCAAAATCTTAAAAAGAAGAAAAAACACTCATAATACTTGCACAATGTATCACTTTTAGAATTTTGGTTTGTGTGGTTCCAATCTTTTCCTGTCTGCTTGTTTTCTTATATAATTGTAATCTTATATACAGTTTCATTCACTGTTTTTTTCCAATGAAAATATCTGAAGCATTTCCTAGGTTATTATATAGTTTCCAAAATGGTGACATTAATGGGTGCTATATTTATTGGGTGGATAGAGTGTAATTTATAACCTCTTTCCTACTGTAGAAGATTTAGGTTGTTGCTGTGAATGGTATTAAATTTCATTAAAACTTTAGCATTTCTTGCATTGGCTTATCTCTTTTAACCAGATAGTATAATTAATTACACTAATAAATGTCTTGATTTTAAACATCCTTGTATTCCTGATATAGTTTATACTCTGTTATAATGTATTCTGAATTCCATTTGCCACAGTTTTATTTAGAATTTTTATATATAAAATTTTTATATATTTATATATACATATTTACATATTTATAAATATGATTTGTTTAAGCAGACATATCACCAGGGTATCCTGTTTCTGAAAGCTCATGTTTCCCTTGTCAGGCAGATCTGGTTTTGGATCACCAACTTCAAAACTTTATAAACTTTAACAAATTATGTAGCCTTTTAAAAATCTGTTATTGTATTTGTATTTGGTTGTGTATTTTGAAAGTAGCACTCAAGAGACATGATACTTAACAGTGATTAAGTACTCAATTCTGAAAGGTAATTTTAATGTTATAGCACTGGATAGGTTAAGGTTATTGTAAATTCATATAGATCAGATATCAGATATTTAAGATTGTGACATTTTCTCTATTACCCTATGTTTTAAATAACCAACCTTTCAAAGTTGGCAGAATGAGTCATGTGGATTATTGCAAATGTGTGAGAAGGGATAGGCAGACTATTACTGGTAAGTACAAGTTGGTGGATCCTAAAGCCTGATGTGCTATTTGCTGGCTGATAGGAAGGATTACCAGGCCTGCCCACCTGGACTAAACCCACATGCACAGGTGATTCTCATGTGCATTTCAGGCAAACACAGTTGTAGTGGAAAGAGAATTATAGACATTTTTGGTCACATTGGGCTTCCTGTTATTTGTTGATCTCAGGAAAATTCCTTAACCTTTCTGGACCTCAATTTTGTCATCTTTAGTAAAGATTAAATACTTCTACTACAGGGTTACAAGTCCTTTCATATAGTAAGTGCTCAATAAATGACAGCCATTATTATTATTATTATTATTATTATTATTATATTATTCTTTTGATAGTGAGGCATTTCCCCTTATATGTGAATGTTTCTGTGGTTGAGCTGCATCTCAAAATTATGATAAAAAATGGTCAGTTGCTAGGTAGAAGAGTTTGTTTCTGGATGGTTACATTGCCTTAGATGTATGAACTTTTCCATAGGTGGAGGTTATTTGATCACATGATTGTTAACTCAGTTGAATTATTTGCATCAGTGTCACAACTTGGGGTGTTGCATTTTAGCTTAAATTTGGATCTCTTAAAAATATTGCATTGTAATGCAGCATTAAGATGAAAAAATTTTATTATGTTTCTACAAGAATGACTGACACATGCCAGGCAATGGAATGAAAAGAAATAGAAATTGCCAAATTTCTCAGAAAAGATCACAAAAATGTTACGGTGGGAAGTTGGGGTGATCAATTTATGTGTCTGAACTACTGTCATTTAGTGCTAAACAGCTTTCTTTCTCAAAAGCAGTTGGCTGACTTTCAAAAGAGACTGGCTAACTTTCAGGACATTCCTTCAGTTAAGAAAAAGGATAAAGCTCCAAGGGCATGCCAACGAAATGCCAATATTCTTCTGTATGCCTGAAAATAGCACTGTTAATCCTAAAGGTATGAAAAGGCCACTATCATGAGCATAGTTTATGCAAATCCCAAACTTATGTTCCAAACTTGATTAGGACACTGAAGAAAAAGTATGGATAAATATAGATTATTGTTAAATATATAAATGTGAATATTTATATGGTTCTTTCCACCTATTCCAAAGCTGTAATAAATTGGTGTGGCTTACAGCAGATAGCATATTAGAACTTAGTATGGTGTGACAGTATGTAATATTGTGATTTATAAGAAATATATATTTGATCTTACTCTCCTTTCTGGCACAGGTCTCCAAAAACCCCTGAAATTTCTTGAGTGATGAGAATGATAAAGGTGTCATTTGTTATGTTGATGAGGTGACTTTTGGAAAGCCCCTTGATCACGTAAGGATGGGGGCTGGTTACCAGAGGAACAAATCTTGTGATTAAAGGTTTGGAACCTTTAGTCCTATCCCCCTCACCTCAGGAGAGTAGAGAGTGGCTGGTGGTTGAATCAGTCACCACTGGCCAATACTTTAATCAGTCCTACCTATGTAGTGATGCCTCCATAAAAAACCCATAGAACAGTGTTTGGAGAGCTTCTGGGAGCTTCATGGAGATTTAGGGGGAGTAGTCCACATGAAAGCTCCGTACCCTTTTCCCGTAACTTGCCCTGTTCCTGAGTTACATCCTTTTATAACAAACAGGTGATCTAATATACAAACAGGTTTTCTGAGTTCTGTGAGCTGCTCTAGCAAGTTAATTGGACCTGAGGAGGGTATTGTGGGAACCACATAGGCTTGTAATTGGCATCCTGAGTTGTTGGAACCTCCCATCTATAGCTGGTTGGTCAGAAGTACAGTTAACAGCCTGGGTTTGGGACTGGCATTTAATGTAGGGAGAGGGCAGTTCTTGTGGGACTAAGCTCTCAACCTTTACACTCTAATGCTTTCTCAAGGTAGACAGTGTAAGAATTGAGCTGAATTATAGGACACCCAGTTGGTATCCTGACAATTGCTTGTTGGTTTGGGGACCTTCTCTCTCCACCCGCCACACTGGAATTGGTGATCAGAACACCCATTTACAGGGTAAGTAGCTGATTACTTTAGCATTTGTACCTGGACCTCTGTAGCAGGCTAGACTAATTTTGCTGCACAACAATTTGCATTTTTTACTTTCTTACAAACCTGGGTTTTGTCCACATAGGAAGTCTTGGTGTTTTTTGTTTTGTTTTATTTTGTTTGTTTGTTTTTGCTGCTTTAAAGAGGTAACAGCAGTGGAGAGTTATTCATGCTAGCTAGCACTACAAATTCAAGTGAGCTTCTTGATCTTTTTGAGTTTTTGTAGAGTTGCAGACATGTAAGATGTTAACATAAAACATAAATAGTAATAAATGTTCACATTGTTTGATGCCTTCCCTCTCCTGAAATGCTAGTCACGCATACAGTCCCTGGTGTAATGCTATTTAGAAACCACAGGCACTTTAAGGAGCTCTGGCTGTCAGTTCCAGCTTCGCAATCCCTGAGGAGGGTTTTCTACATAAACTTTAAGAAGAGTCTGAGGAATATGGCATAAACAGCCACTCCATATTGTATTCTATAACACTTATGGTCATGGAAACCTTAGACATTAAGAGTAAGAGTGGCTTTGTTTGCTTGCCTGTTTTACTTTTCTGACCTGATCAATGCTCCAACCAGAGAGGGGCTGGATAAAGATGTTGGGTTACTCCATTAGACTATGTTTTCTTAATGAACTCTGTTGGAATCCTTTATTTTGGGGCCCTAAACAAAGAATTTATCTTCTAAGAGTTTAACATACACTGAAATGAATTATACTCAATGTATTTGTTGCTAAATAAATGTAATTGTGTGTTCATAGTTCTCTAAAACTAGAAAATGTAAATATAAAGGAGTACCTGCAATGTTCTTTCTCACTATTGATTATAGTATTAGGAGGGTCCTTAGGACTGAGTTGTTTTTTTTTTTGTTTGTTTGTTTGTTTGTTTTATACCCTGATATGTCACTTCTACCTTCGTTATATTGATTCTGCACTTCTATACTGGTGAGGCACTTGCCCATACCAGGCAACTGTGGTCTGCTCACATCTTATGTAGCGATACCAATGGTAGAGGATGTTTTGTCTCATTGACAATCATGGAGGTACAGGGCAAAGAGTACAAAGAGTATCAGAGGTATAGTCAGACCTATATTTTAATCTCCCATTCTGTCATGTATTACATGTGGGATACTGGAAAAATACCTAAACTTCGAGAGCCTTAGTTTCCTTACCTGTGAAATGGCATTACTGCCATCTACTTTATGAATTTGCTGTGACTGTTAAAGTAATTTACTTAAAAGCACTTTGCCTGGCACGTGGTGCATGGCACAAATAAATACTAACTTTCCTTCCATTGTATCATTCCTTTCTTCTCAGTCAATACTAAATAAAATTCATTCTCCAGATTGAGAGTTCAGAAAGTGTGGTCCCCAGAGCAGCAGCAGCAGCATTAGCTCAAGGCTGTTAGAAATGCAAATTCATGGGCCCCATCACAGACTCCTGAATCAGAAATTTTGCAAGTGGAGCCAAGAAATCTGTGAACTCCTCCAGGTGATTCTGGTACATGGTAAAGTCTGAGAGCTACTGCCCTGAAGTATAGGTTTCCTGTGTAAACTAGAGTCCAGCAATTTTGTTTCCATCGTTCTTGTTACACCTGAACAAATCTGAACATTGTACAAGTTATAAGAGTCCAGTTCACTAGTCTTATGCCCAATAACGTCCTTTGTTTTTCCTCTTGTCCTGGAGAGAGATAGGATTGAGAGGGCAAGGAGCAATAATGGTGGCTTATTCCAAGATGGAAAATCAGCACTGAGTGAAAATTCTTTTTGTACTACTTCTTCAGCAATGCCTGGACCACAATTGGCTTTCTAGGCATTGTCAGTCTTTAATTTCTGCCAATATAATACAGATGAGATTGCATATATTTCTGGGCTTATGTTTTCCTTATTCAGTTGTGGATTGGCCAGTTGTTTGCACTTTTATGAAATGCTGGTTATGTCTGTTAGTCATTTTTTTTCTATAAGAGGGCTTAGTTTTTTTCTTCTTTCCACCTTTATTGGGATATAATTGACATATAACCGTGTGTAAATTTAAGGTGTACAGTATGTTGATTTGATGTTTTTATATATTGCAAAATGATTACCATCATAGTGTTAGCTAACATCTTTGTCATACCATATCGTTGCCATTTCCTTTTTGTGGGGAGAACATTTAAGATCTCTATGAGAAACTTTGAAGTATATAATACACTATTATTGACTATAGCCACCATGCTTACATTAGAATCCCAGAATTTTTTCATTTTATAACTAAGAGTTTGTAACTTTTGACCAATATCTCTCCATTTCTCTCACTCACCCACCTCCTGATAACCACTATAGTAGTCTCAGTTTCTTGGAGTTTGGCTTTTTTAGATTCCACATATAAGTCAAAACATATACTATTTGTCTTTGACTTATCTCACTTAGCATAATGCCCTCAGGATCTATCCATCTTGTCACAAATTGGAGGACTTCCTTCCTTCTCTAGTGGTTGAATAATATTACATTGCATTTGTATATATCACATATATAATACCTGGTTTCATTGAAATGTCTTTCTGTGTATTCTTACAGCACACTGAGTTTTCTTACAACAGCTATTTTGAATTCTTTTTTTAAAAGTTTATTTATTTTGAAAGGAAAATCCATGAGTGGGGGAGAGAGAGGCAGAAAGAAGAGAGGGAGAGAATCCCAAGCAAGCTCAGCACTGCCAGTACAGAGCCTGAAGCGGGGCTCGAACTCATCAACCATGAGATCATGACCTGAGCCATTGTTGGTCACTTAACTGACTGAGCTAACCAGGCACCCCAGAATTCTTTATCAGGTAAATTGTAGGTTTCCTTGTCTTTGGGTTCAGTTACCAGAAGATTATGTGGTCCTTTGGTGGTGTTATATTTTCTTGATTTTTCATGTTCCTTTGAGTTTCATGTTGCTGCCTTCACATTTGAAGCGGCAGTCACCTAGTCTAGTTTTTACTGACTTCTGGGAAGAAATAGACTCCATCTGCCCTGCTAGAGATTTTGAGGTTTTCTCAGACTTCCTGTGGATACACCTGCTTTAGGTTTCTTCCTCCCTCTTGTGGCAGAATTTTTAAAGCTTTATTTATGCCTTCTCTGGATCCTGAAAGGCGCCAAGCCCAGTACTGACAGCCTCTCTTTTTTTTCTGCCATAGATAGCACTACAGCTCCATTGTGTGGTCTCTCCCTGGACCACAGGTTAGGGCTTGCTTTCCCGGGACTCACTTGCCATCTTCCAAAGCTTGCCCTCACTCCCACCTACAGGAAGACGCCCTGGTAAACAGCCACACAGTGGGTGTGTGTGGTTGAGGCATTGGAGGGGCTGGAAGCATCTTTGGGTTAGTTGGAGGATCCGTAGGTGGGGCTCTACCAGCAGATCATGGGAGGGCTAGTCCCTTTCATGCTCTCTGAGAGTTCTGTGTACTTTTCCAGATTTGTCCAGCCCTCCAGTCATGGAGCCCTTGATTTAGTTCTCCATGGAGCTAGAGAAAAATGAGCCTCTTTGGTGACACCTGCACAGTGGGGGAAGCCAGGCACACTCACTCACCATTTCTCCCTTTCTCTTAGGGGACCTCATGAGGGAAATCTCTCTGAGCCCTAAACTGTGCCGCCTAGAGGGAGGGGTGACACAGGTAAAGTCTAATCGTTTTCTTACTCCAGTGCATCCAAACTTGTGTTTTTTACTCCCCGCAAGTGTTGAATCTTCTCCAGAAACCTGGACTTCCATAAAGGCTGTCTTGTGTGTTGGTGATTGTCTCAGTTAGTGTTCCTTAGGGATTCCAGGACCAGGATGGAGAGGGGCTAGAGGTGATTCACAGGTCGCTTCATGGTCAATAGCCCAACTGAAGTCTGTTTTCCTATGACCTGCGGCACAGGCAGGTGGGCACAGGTGGGCGGGACTGCTCCCAGATCGTGTAGCCTTTGGTGCTAAATCCCACACCTCCTACAGAGGTACTTTTGTTTGTTGATGTATGGGAAACATTTAGGGAGGCAAAAATGAGGGAGACCCTATACTGCCATGATGCCTATGTCATTCTCTGCTTAGTATTTTCTTAATGATTCATAGGAACTTTATATTAAGTTCAACCAAATGAGTTGTCAATGTTTGACCATTTTTTCACCACTAACATAATAATGGTTTTATATGGTTCAACTTAATATATTCTGGACAAAGAATTCTGTTTTGTTAAAAAAAATTTTTTTTTCAAATGTTTATTTATATTTGAGATAGAGAGAGACAGACAGACAGACGGTGTGTGAGCACAGGAAGGGCACAGAGACAAGAGACAGAATCTGAAGCAGGCTCTAGGCTCTAAGCTGTCAGCACAGAGCCCAATGTGGGGCTGGGCTCAAACTCACAAGCCCAGCGGTGAGATAATGACCTGAACCAAAGTTGGGTGCTTAATGACTGAGCCACCCAGGCACTGCATGAATTCTGTTTTGTTTTATATATTTTCTTCCAGTTTATGGTTTATCTTTGCATTTTCTTCATGTCTTCTTTTGATAGAAAGGTGTTTTAAATTATAATATAATCAAATTTATTAATACTATTCTATAAGATTTTGTAGTTTCTGTGGCTCAAGGAATTCTTTACTATACTTTTCCCACTGATTTGTAATGTTAACTTTATTATATATGTTTCCACATAGTGTACTTGGATAATTATTCTTACTTTTTGTTCTTCCACATATATTTTAGAATTAGCTTGTCAAATTAGATGAAAAGCTTGTTGAGATTCGATTAGAATTTGGCATTTTAATTTTGGAGAAAATTGACTTTACAGTACTGAATCTAATTAAAAGTTTAGCTAAATTCCGTTTCTCTAGAATTAGTAGATCTTTATTCTGCAAATTGGTCTAAAGATTCTTTTGGGTTTTCTAAGTAGATATTCATATCAACTACAAAGTATGATAGTTTCGTTTCTTTCATTTTAATGCAAGGCTTACATATATTTTTCCCCCTCCTTATATCACTATTCTGGATATTAGCTCAAGTGCAATATTAGAGAGAAACTGCAATAATGGGCATCCTTATGTCCTTGATTTTAAAGGAGGGCTCATTTATTTATTTAAAAAAATTTTTTTAACATTTATTTATTTTTGAGACAGCATGAACAGGGGAGGGTCAGAGAAAGAGCGAGAAACAGAATCTGAAACAGGCTCCAGGCTCTGAGCTGTCAGCACAGAGCCCGACGCCGGGCTCGGACCCACGGACCGCGAGATCGTGACCTGAGCTGAAGTTGGACGCTTAACTGACTGAGCCACCCAGGCGCCCCAAGGAGGGCTCATTTAAAATTTTACCTTTGAGTATGTCTGCTGCATGGTTGTTTATCAATTTAAGGAAATTTTCTTTAATTCTTAATTTGCTGAGAGTTTTAGTCAAAAAGGAATATTGAATTTAGTTAAAATTTTGTTCTGTATATATTTAGATCGATGAAGTTTACCTGGTGAGGGTCCAGAGCCGAAGGCCAAAAAAGAATTCTTGAGATCTCCTTGGTGCAAAAAAGTGGTTTTATTAAAGTGTTGGGACAGGACCAGTGGACAGAAAGAGCTGTACTGAGGTTGTGAGGAGTGACTGGTTATATACTTGGCAGCTGGGAGAGGGTAAGGAAAAAGGGAGGTTTCCAAAAAGACTTTCATCTGCTAAAGAGCAGTCAAAAGATACTGGAGACCTTCCTATTGTTGAACTAAAGTTATTTTTCCCTTTGAAAGGGCATTAACATTAAGACGCTAGGGAGTTTGCAATATTATACTCTGTATTTGCCTCCAGTATTTGTCAATGGGATGCAGGTTAAAAGGAAACTTAATTTTATCTACCATTTCCTTCTGCCTTTGTTCCCCAAATCACTTTGGGGGTAGGGTGATGTTAGGGCTCCAGGAAACTGAGTTTATGGGTTTCTGGAGGTTAGGCTATTGATAAGATTGCCTTTTTTTCCCTGTAATTTCCTAAGACATTGTAAACTCATGGAGACTCATGTCCTGCATGACTGTGATCTCTATCAGTTAACCATTTGTTTTTCCCCTTTCCTTTGTTATTGGGAAGCCAGGAGTGCCCAAGGAATGTCACAGATATCCCACTTGGGGAGGGGGATTGTTGGCTTGTGCTTTGCTCTCTGCTTGCCTTTTGCTCCCTCATCCAAATGATCATACGGTTTTTTTGTTTTTTGTTTTTTGTTTTTCCTTTCTGGAATATTGTATTTGGTGAATTACATTAAGAGATTTTTTCATTCCTGGAACAAAGGAAACTTAGGCATGCTGTTATTTTTAGACCACTTTGTAAATTGATGCATTAGGTCTGCTAATTTTCTCTAATTCTTTTTTTGTTTGTTTCCTATTCCATTCTAATGTTCTCTTTTTTAAAAATTGAGGTATAATTGACATATAATGTTATATTTGTTTCAGGTGTACAACACAATGATTCAACATTTATATATATTACAAAATATTCACCATAGTAAGTGTAGTTAACATCTGTCACCAAATACAGTTACAGATTTTTTTTCTTGTGATGAGAACTTTTAAGATTCACTCTTTCAGTAACTTTTAAATATGCAATATTGTATTATTAACTGCAGTCACAAGGCTGTGCATTATATCCCTAGGACTCATTTATTTTATAACTGTAAGCTTGTAGCTTTTGGGTCCCTTCACCCATTTGTCCACCCCTAATTCTCTCCCTCTGGCAACTACCAATCTGTTCTCTGTATCTATGGGCTTTTTTTTTTTTTTTAAGATTCTACACATAAGTGAGATCTTTGTATTTCTCTTTCTCACTTATTTCACTTAGCATAATACCCTCAAGATCCATCCATTCATGTTGTTACAAATAGCAAGATTTCATTCTTTTTAATGGCTGAATAATATTCTATTGTATGGATATGTATATATATATATGCACATAGACATATACATGTCACATTTTCTTTATTGATGGACACAGGTTATTTCTGTGTTTTGACTACTGTAAATAATGCTGCAATTAACATCAAATTAGTGTTTTTATTTCCTTTGTATAAATATGCAGAAGTAGGATTGCTATATCATCTGGAAGTTCTATTTTTAATTTTTGGGGGAACTCCCATACTGTTTTCCATAGTGGCTGTACCAATTTACATTCCCATCAACAGTGCACAAGGGTTCCCTTTTCTCTACATCTTTGCCAACACTTATTATCTCTTGTCTTTTGGTAATACTCATTCTAACTGGTATGAGGTGACATCTCATTTGGTTTTGACTTGCAACTGTTTTCTTTCTCTTAGTTTTACTTTTAGTATATTGCCATATATTTTAAATATAATAGATATGTTTCTTTAGATGTTTATCTGATGACTCCAATAGCTAGAATTGATTTTGAGATTTCTGTTGGATTCGGGTGTGTCTGACAACCTAGTCCCAGCTCCTAATTCCGGTGGTGGTTGTCACTTAGTGGTCTTCTCTAGTCCATTATCAATCAGAATCTTGTTCAATCATGAAAATTCATGTCACATTTTTCTCCTTTGTAAGGCCTTATGGATTCTTGTGACTAGAAGTAATTACAGTTTTTTTTTTAATGCTTCTACTGCATCTTATTGGTATTTCAATTTGGCCCTTAATTATTTCTTCTTTGTTTATCTGTCATTTTCCACATAGTTTGTGAGGCCCTTGAGAGCAGAAATGACACTTCCTCAGTTTTGTACTTGCAATACCAATCTGGTTCCTTTCCTAGAGGGACAGAACTGGATAATTGGAGAATAAAAAAAAAAAAGAACAACTATATCCAGCCAATGTTTGACACTAGCCTTTACTGACTGTGTGACCTTGGCCTAATTACTTAATGTCCTTGAACTTGGGCTTCATCATTTCTAAATTAGGTATTATAATGGGCCATTTTCTCATGAACTCTAAGGCTGGATTAAATGAAGTAGTGTGTATAAAATGACTGGCACATAGTAGACATTCACTACATATTTGAATACATATGAATTGACCTAGTAGAGGAATCTGTTTTTAATGATAATTCTGGCAGATCATTTGGAAATCATGCTAAAAGTTACAGAAATTTTTTCTTCAGAGTCACAGGTAAAGGAAGCTGATCCCAGCGTATACTGTGAAAGAAATATCAGCTTCAGACTATTTGGAAAGGATTGTTTGCAAAGTAGTGTCTAAGGTGCTGCTGGAGTTAATAATTATACTGCTTCTCTCTGGATGATAATCCTTTAATCATAGTAGTTTTTATGCAGTAGACACAAGAAGCCTGGCTGGTGATTCTGTGCAGAGTTCCATTCCATTGGGATATCAAGAACTTGTCATAAAGTGTCAGTTATCTCTAGGCACATCCTTAGGTTCTCAGAGAAGGTTAAGGAGTTAGCGCTTGTTCTGCTGATTTTGGAACATTATTTTGACCAGGAATCCTGACATCATTGACTATTAGATATAGAAAAGGCATGTTCATACATTTACATAAGGCATGGTTTATTTGATTGACACTTATGTCAAGAAGAAATGATTTAAAATTTGGAAGTGTAGCTTAGGGAAAATATGATACCAACACTCCCTTTCTTAAAATTTTTCAATATCTCCTAATGGCTAGCAAATAAAGTCAAAATTTAAATTACAACATGACTCATCATACCCTACCTCACCAAACTCTTCTCTCACTGTTTCTTCTCATATGATCTATGTTCCTATATTTCCACATAGTGTGCTGGCCCCTAGAAATGGCCATCACTTTGCTGTCTGAGTCTTTACTCAAACAGAATTCTCACTTTGAATGTTCCAGTTCAACCCATTATTCTATACTCAGCTCAAATGTAACCTTTTCCAGGTAGTCTTCCTTGACCAACAACTAACAGTTAATGCTTCATTTAATTATTGAATTAAAAAAAATATTTGTAGTGCTACTATATACCAACCATTGAGCTGGGATCCAAATCTGATTACTTTCAGTAATCTAATCCTGTTTAGAGATCAGAAAGACAGTAATATTACTCTGGAAGCTGTTATAATAGTTAAAGTTAAAATAATTCATGCAGGTGCATTATTCCTATTATGATAGGAAAAGAGGATGAAATAGGCAGAGAGGGAAAGGATAGAACCTGAGGTCCCTGGAGGGGAAAAAACATATCTTGGATCAATGCTGGCAATGTCTGACCATAGCAAACCCCCTCAAGCGTAAGGTTCCTCTTAAGAATGTAACAGATCCCACCTATTCTCCCTCAGGTTTCCCCTCAGAGATTTTAGAAAAGACCTAAATATGGCCACAGACCACCCCTCATATAATGGAAGCGAACCAATCAGGAATGGAGAACCCAGCATCTAGCACCATCAGGCCAATAGGGGTGGAACCTGAGAAGGAACAAGGAGGAAGGGAGGGGGAGGGAGGCCTGACCAGAACCTTATAAAACAAGGACCCTTGCCTATAGTCTTGGGGCATTCACTTTCAAATGTCCTCTCTCTGTAAAGAGAGCTTTCCTACTATTCTTCCTTTCTAATCTTATATTCTAATAAACTTTTGCCTAGTGCTCATTTTGTGTCCCCCTCTTCATTCTTCAAATTGGCAAGACAACAAATCCCAGGTATTGTGGTAAAAAAATCCTGCAATACTTCGAGAGTATGAAGCTGTTCTCTTGAGCAGAACATTGACCTATGACTTCATCAATCTGGTCTTTCTCCAAGGAGGTAGTTTAGATTTATTCACAGCATGGTGTCTGAGTTCTAAAACGGTTGTCCTAAGAAAGCAAAGAGAAAGGTTCTGACATTTCTTGTAATGGGAAGTCACATGGCATCATTTCCATTGTTCTCTATTGTCAGGTAGTTAAAAAGATCTATCCATGTTCCAAGAAGTGAATGTGGACCTTGCTACTTAATGAAAAGAGTGCCAGAGTCACATTTTAATAAGTGCATGTGGGCCGGGAGATACTGTGGTGGCTATTTTGGAAAGCAAAAACTGCCTTATTACCCTATGTTATCTTCTGTTTACTTACCCATTGTACTCAATAGGGAAATCCTTATAACACAAAGGGTTTATGAATTTGTCTCAAATCTATAAGTACTGGGGTTGTTAAGTGGATTGTATCCTATTTTGGAGGTGGGCTTGGGGGAGAAGACTCTTGAGGGATGAGATGGGTGGTAGCAGCCTAGAAAGAAGGGAGAAACTGGAGTAGTTGGGGCATGGGACAGAGAGAAGGAAGGAGAATTGGAGCCAGCCCAGACCTGACTGGGGTTGTCTATTGAGGGCTGACATACTAAGCCTTGTTTATCTTAATTTAGTTGTGAATAATTAATTGCATGGTAAAGAAATAATGAATTTTGCTTAAGCTTTATTTGTTAAGCTTAAATAATCAATTTGAATAAATAAATAATTAAAGCTTAAGCCTTATTGATTAAGTTTTATTTATGCTTGAGTGTGAGTGGGCTTAAGTCAGATTGCTTGTGACAGTAATGTAATAGTTTCTAACGAGAGCATAGTAGCACAAAAGGGTGAAGGAAGTATTTACACCAGGGAATTTGGGGGGGGGGCGTGACCTAGAAGCAAAGGATAATATTTTGAACCTTTGAGCCCATTATTCAATCTTTCAGTATTTTTGTTGCTAAAGATGCAGTAATACCACTTATGAGTCCAAAATTTGTTCATGAAAACCTGAGTTTTTAATTCGCTTGTCAATACTTGATCACTGAGTGAGTTCAGAAAAATTATTGGCTTTGAGAAGCCTCAGTTACCTTTTCAACAAAATGGGAATAATAATAGTATCTCTCTCTAGGGGTTGTTATTGAGGATTAAATAAGACTGTGTCATAAAGGTCATATTGAGCATTTGTTTTGCATTCAGCATTATATAGTTTTTCTCCTTTATAATTTTATAGCAGGTGGTCCAGGGGTTCTTTGTCATCCTCCAGGTGGAACTCTTACTCTGGGAGATAGTTTTCATGCAGATTAAAAAAAAGAGAGAGAGATGTGTGAGGAGAAGCCTTTGTGAGAGGAATTGCTTTGGTCAATAAGTGGTTAGAAGGATTCCAGTCCTAATTACCCAAATGTGTACAAGGACCCTCCAGCGTACTCAAGTGCTTCTTGGCGCTTCACATAATTTGGAGTGCCAGATGGTTATGCTGCTTGCATTGTGATGAGAATGGAGACAGTGGGTGTACCTAATAGTCTTTAGATTTCTGCTCTCAGTTAGTTGAAACTTTAAACCTCTGGACTTTCTTGTGGGCTCAGCACAAACCAATTTCAACTGGCACAGGTATCCCAAAAGTAAGACTGGAGAGCAAGGTGGGGTCAGAGAAGGTGCAGGGACTTCCTTCTCTTCACTAGCTGTGTGATTCTCAGCAAATAGCTGTACTTTTGTGAGTCTGTTTGCTGCTCTATAAAATGAGGATATCAATGCCTTCCTCATAGGATTGCTGTGGGATTAAATAAATAAAGGACCAGCACAGGGCTTGGGGCATGGGGCATGGGGCATGGGGCATGGTAAGACTCAATCAATGTCATTTTCCCTTAGTTTCCCATTCTCTTATAGGACAGTCATCACAACAATTTATGCACGAAGTAGAAACTTCCTACCCTTAGACACATCTGCAGCTGGAAATTGTCAAGTCAGAATTACTGCCTCCTGCTACTTTTAGACTACTGTCTCATCGTCTGCTAGCTGTGGAACCTGTGTAAAATTCAACTCCTCTTGCATGCTCAATGGACAGGAGGAAGAGCATACATATTAAATGCCGGAGAAGTAGTAGTCTGGGAGAATCTTCTCAAATTTCTTGGGAGTTTGGTTTAGTTAGTGAATGTGTGGTTGGTAGGAAAGTTTTTACTTGAAATCATTTTTTGGCAGGGGGTCAGGGGCAGATGAGGCAAACTAACTTCTTAACTTGTGATGTACTTTTAAGGTGGTACATCTTCCTGATGGACCACCTTTCAGTTTAAGAACCAAAATTTTACTTAAATCCTCAAAGCCATTCATGCAATCCATTCTTTTTCTTGTCTTCCCCACCCCCCCCCCCCAAGCTTTCCTTCATGCCTTCCAGCTTTTACTAATGGCTTGCTATGTTTCAACAGCGATGATGGACTTGGGGTATATTGTATACCAAGACATTATGAGGCCATGTGATTTATATTAGTTACTTTTTGGTTAATTGAAAAAATTGCTTAAATTACCATTAAAATGATGTATGCTTATCTTAAACATTTTATTTTAACTTATAACAGTCAAAGGCACATTTAATCATGAGTCTTTTAATGTAGGGTCATGTCTTCTCTTTGATTGAGTTTGCTGATAGGAGGACCATTTTACTTGCATAAACCTTGCCCACATTGCAAGGTTTATAATTTCCAGATTCCATTTCTTTAAAGTGGAGCTGAAACTGTGGTTATTTGCCAAATAAACAAAATGCAAAATCTTTAAAAATTTTTATAGTTTTTCCTCCCAGTTTTTTGAAACCTTTCTCTTAAGGCTGGTTTAATAGCATTTAAAAATGACTCACCTTCTTTGAATCTTTTCAAAACATTCTATTAAATTTTATTGGCATAACAGCTCTCTTTTTGCACCCATATTTAATGGGTTTATATCATAGTTAATTATATGACATGATCACAGTATCACCTACAATAAGCAGAAAATTTGAGAATAAAACACCACTGGCACTTGTGAAACTCACAACCTAGCTGTTGGGTGCAGAAAATGTGTGAACACATTCCAAGTGGTCCATCAGTCCTAAGCAGGTAGCTTCGGTGGTCCTCAGTTATCAGGCTACAGAGGTGAATACTTAATCTAGAGAGTTGATTGAGTAGAGATTGGTCAAAAGAGCATATCTAGGGGCGCCTGGGTGGTGCAGTCGGTTAAGCGTCCGACTTCAGCCAGGTCACGATCTCGCGGTCTGGGAGTTCGAGCCCCGCGTCGGGCTCTGGGCTGATGGCTCAGAGCCTGGAGCCTGTTTCCGATTCTGTGTCTCCCTCTCTCTCTGCCCCTCGCCCGTTCATGCTCTGTCTCTCTCTGTCCCAAAAATAAATAAACGTTGAAAAAAAAATTTAAAAAGAGCATATCTAGCATAGCATTTTACACTGAATGGACATTCCTTTAATATATGCCAAATGAAATATTTGAGGATAACAGTCCTTGGAATTAGGAGTTTAGGTTGGAGCAAAGAGAGAATCTGACTCCCTGTCCGTAAGATTCACTTAGAATTCAAGAGTTTTTCTTTTCATCTGTAAATTAAGTGATTATATGACAGTTAATAATCCCATCTGCTGAGGCTGCCAAAGTGTAGCCCATGTTGAGTTTAAAGTACTTCTGTGGTTGGGAATGGGGGCTATATTTAATAATATTAGAGTAGAAATATCAGATGTTCTCTGCCTGCGGGTGACTCTGTTTTTGGTTCATATGCGAATGAAAAAGTGGCTTTGCTGCTTACTTCATCCTATCAGAACAAAGAGCAGAAAGAAATTCAGTACAATGGTCTATAACTCAAAATGTTCAGATTAGAAAATAATGTGAAAAAATGGTGTGAGATAAAAATATGTACCACTTTTTAAAGAGTTTATTATGTGCCAAACACTGTATTAAGTACCTTACATACATTATCTAATTTCATCTGTATAGTATACCTACTAGATAGCTACTATTATTATGCCTATTTTAGAGAAGAAGTATTGAGTTTTAAAGAAGTTAAGTAACTGGGGACACGTGAGACATAAGTCCTTGACTATGTTTTCCAAGGCCTGTGCTTTCCAACCCCATTACACAGCCTCCCAAACGAGAGAAACCAGCAGACACAGCCCAGGGCAGTTCTTCTTGAGGTAACAAGTTAGGTTGAAAAGTATCATTTTGCAGAGAGAACTGGGGTGAGGGTGGGGTAATCCTTGCAGTGCTGAGGATGGAAATTTTAAGCAAATTTGGAGCAGTTTTGGTGTACAACAGTCTTTAATAAGGGGAAGATTTGTAGTGAATGAGCAGAGACAGTTTTGGCTGACCTTAAAATAGACCCTTAATCATTCTGGTGATACCAGAACCCACTGTAAAGTTCTTTCTCATATACATGCATGTATATGATATATACATGATATATGACATATATATGTGTATGTATATATATATATATATATATATATATATATGAATAAGAAACTATACACTGTCATCCCAGTAAGTCATCTTTAGCTAATTCTCCTCTTTTGTTTCTAAATGTCATCAGCAACCCCACATAAGAGATGTCTGAGCTGGGTGAACCCCACCCTATTTAATTCAACAAGTTTTCATTGGTTATCTGTTCTATGCTAGATACTGAGGCAATAGAGATGAAGGGACCTCTCCTTCTAACTGGAGAGAGTCCCTTAAATAGATCATTTCAATTTATTCTTCTAAGCAAAAGGATTTTGTTGCCTGGGGAATCATGAAGGTACCTACTAAGCCTCTTCATGCCTTTCATTCAGTGGATTCTACATTACAAAAGCACCACACTGGGGCTGCTCAGATGTGGTCTGTCCAGCCTGTGTGAGACATGAAATTGTTGGACTGATGCTTTTGCAGGAATGACATCTGGGTAACTGCCCTCTGCAGCATTTCACAGGCGAGATTGTTCCTGCTGCTGTATATCACCCTGGAGTCCTCTGACCTTGTGATCATTCATAAAACGTTACTTTACTTTTCATCATTTAATAAGTCATGCAAATTGCCTTAAATTACCACAAATTACAGTATGATGTTCCCAAACATTAAAAAAAGAAGCTTCTGGTTGGCCAAGGACTTCCCTGACCCCCAACTCTTTCTTGACAGAATAAAACAGAAGCTCATCCAGATTACAAGCAAAGAGAGTTGGCTTTGTTGAATTGTTAGTCTTTAATGCTGCAAGGGAATGAGTTAAGGATGTGTTGCCAAGAAATAAAACAGCGGAACATGACGATTAGAGGTGTGAATTTCAGGCATTAAATGTAATTGTTTTACCAATTTTCACAGGGCTCACCACCTGGCATTCACCAAAGCTATTTTGAAACTGTCCCTCATCACCCATAGGTATTAAAACATCAACAGGCAGTTGCTTTTTGTTAGTATATGGTCCATAAATACTTATTGAATGGAGGAGCTACCAAATACAGGATCAAGAATCGAAGTTAGATATCACACCTGCTTCTATGACACAGCTCTTATTTTAGGGGGCAGCTTGAAAATTTCCCAGTTATACTGGAAATAGATTTTGTATTAACTTGGTTGCATTTGTGCATAAATACAAAGTCTCCCATGATTCAAAAGCTCCCTCTTCTAAAGGACATGCTTTAGGTTGTTCTGATTACTCTGAAATATGTGAATTGAGCAATCCTGTATAATAAGCACTGTCTCTGGTGCAGTAATCAATTCTCTGTTTAATGTAACCTTTCTGGAATGAACATGCCCAACGAAAGAGATGTTTTGGAGAGGAATCTGTTGTGCTAACTGCCTGCCAAGCCCCACAGTCTGCTATTGAAGGCAGCAGCTCTCGGGGGGTCCTGTGTCTAGGCAGAATTTTGATTCTGAGGTCCTGGCCATAACTCACTGGACGAGGATTAGGATTAGATGTCTGAGTTGTGGTAGCCTGGTGTAAGAGCTATTCCCCACTCAGGTGTTGGTGATTTTTTTTGACAGTGATAAACTGAACTGTGAAGTTCTTTTCCACTGGGAAGTTTGAATATGAGATGTAGAATTAGCGGTTGTCCATGGAGGCAGAGAACACAAAAAGGACATTATGAGGCATGTTGACAGGCTTCATGAAACAGTAGAAGTCATGAGAATTAGGACCCATGAATAAGTAGAAGTTATATGTAAGCAAAAACCTTGAAAAATCTAGAAAAGAGGACATAGTGTCACTTAGAACAGCAAGAGGAGAAGTGGATCAGGAGAGTGTTGGGTCACTTAATGGCAGAGCACTGGAGACAATGGAAGTGGTTGCTGAGGGAATGACAGGAAAACTTGGTTGCTAGGGCTCTGTTGAATCTTAAATGATCTTTCAGGCTTTTAGACATGTTCTTATCTATGTGAGGTTCTACTGTTGAAATTCCTATTTTCCTTATTTCTATTTGGAGATAAGATAATTGGAATGAACTAAAGGGACCTGGTCAACATAGGAGAAAGGGTGCTTGAGTAATAGTTGAGTGATGATTCTTAGTTTTATTTTATTCCACCAAGAGGATATTACCCTTCTAATCCTGTTTATCTCATTCTGGGAAAATCTTCTATACTCTCAATCTACTAAAAATGATTAAAAATAACAGCAACAACAACAATAACACAAGTATAGTTTTTAGTGGAGGATGACACAAATGACTACTTATGTCTGGCTACTGACTACTTGCTGTTTATGGATAACCAACAGGCAAGCCGGGTGTTTTACATACCTTAGTTCTAATGCCACAAGAACCTTCAAAGGCATGTGTTGTCCTATTACATATTGGGGAAGCTGAGGCTTGGAGAAGATTAATGAGTTATCTAAGTGCACCCTACTATTTTTTTTTAAAAAATTTTTTTTTTCAACGTTTATTTATTTTTGGGACAGAGAGAGACAGAGCATGAACGGGGGAGGGGCAGAGAGAGGGAGACACAGAATCGGAAACAGGCTCCAGGCTCTGAGCCATCAGCCCAGAGCCTGACGCGGGGCTCGAACTCCCGGACTGCGAGATCGTGACCTGGCTGAAGTCGGATGCCCAACCGACTGCGCCACCCAGGCGCCCCTGTGCACCCTACTATTAAGAATCGAGGGGATCCTTACCCAAGTATGCCTGGCCCAAAGTAGGTGCTCTTCTCATTGCACTTCACTGCCTGGCTGAGAACAGTCTCTCTATAAGATCTGGCAGCCCCAGAACATTCATACTCCAAAGAAAATGGATGGGTAGGACAGAGAGAAAAATAGGCACTCCATGGGCCACTGAGATCAGCTTCAAGTTGGGAGCAGGCAGGCAGCAGGGCCTGCCATTCCTGATGGATTACTGCCACTCCATCTTGTGCAGACATAGTTATCCTGAACAGGCTGCATTTATTAAGTCACACAACTCAGTCAGGTGTTTTATTACAGGTATCAATTTCATTTATATGTAAAAACACAATCAGTTTCCTTTGCCTTGTGAGAAATCTGACAGAAAAAAAGTGACATATGGCAGGTAGAATGTTCCCCAGTTGTGGTGTGGATCATGGAAAATTGGACAGTTGGTCTATATTGGCATTTCCGGCAGAAATCATGGGGAAGAGGGAGCTACACACTGAAGGCTCATTCATCCTGTTCTTCAAATAGTCTGTCTTAGGTGGAGTGAGGCTGGTGGAGACTGATGGATGATGAAATATGCCAGCTTGTTAGTCAAGGTTTGACGAGGCTCCATGTCACAGAGGATGCACTTGGGTGGCTCTATTGAATTGGTTGAAACTTCTAAGTTCTATTTAGAGGTAATTAGCCTTTCTCTTTCCTGGTTGGATGGTGCTGGAATTTGGTAATTTGGGGCTAGTCATAATGACAATACAGTGTTGAGTAGGGAGAGTAGTCTCATGACCAGGCTTAACAAATCGTTGCTGTCCTTAGGACTGGCAGTTGGGTAACTGTATGAAAGCAAGAGAATACTATGATTCTGATCGTGATTCTCCAGGAAGAACTGGCCTTAAGAAAATGCAGTGGCCCAGATTTCAATTAAAGATGTGCATTCTCAAACCATTTGCACCCCCACCAACAGTTGGGGGTAGAGACTTTTTGCTTATCATGGGCATTGAGGCAGAAAGAAGTAAATAGAGTCTTTGCCCTGGAGGAATTCACAGTCTGGTAGGGGTGATAGACAATTAAGCATGTGAGTATAATCGAGTATGATGAGCATTATAATAGAACTACTGAAGAGATTTCCCTTGGGTTGCCCCTCCCAGGCTGGAGTTGCTGCTGATTCCTTTGCTGTCCTGTCACCATTGTATCCTGTCTTTGTGCTCCTTCAGGCTGGCTGGCTAGCTTGCCAGACTTCTGCACAGAAGCTTCTCTTTGCCGGCAACCTGTCCCAGTTAACTGCTTTCATGAGCTTGTGTTATTTCTAGTGTTCCTACCAAGGGACTAGGTTCCCCTGATGTAGACCTTTAAGTTTATTTCCTTTTTCAGAAATAAAGCCAAGGTGTTAAATATCTCTGATGTTGAAAGGATAGGGTTGAAAATCTCTATTCTTGACCCCTTTTTTCCATGGATTTGGGAGGAGTTCAAAATTGGCAGATTGTTTATGATGTTGTTATGCCCAGAATTCGTGATCCCCAAAGACCACCAGGGAGCCGAGTCCAATGCAAAAGCAAAGAGTCTTTATTCGAGCTAGCTCGAGCTCAGTCCCCTACCTGCACTGACACAGCGGTGAGATGCCAGGGAGAGCGAGCGAGTTTCAAAAGCACAAAGGTTTTATAGGGGTCTAGGGGCAGTTGGTGAGGTAATGGCTGTGGCCTAAGCCGATTGGCTGGGGAAGGGTCGGAGTCCTGTTACGCAGGTCGCTGGGTGTGTTTTGATCAGGAAGTTTTAAAGGTGAGTGGAAGGTTACTCAAAGGGAGGAGGCATGGTCAAGGTGGAAGACACAGAACAAGATGGAGTTGGCTGGCGTAGGTCCGCCCTTTCAATGTTTTTTTGGGAAAGACTTTCTCTTTAAGTTAGGTTTGGAGTGTGAGCTTGCTTAGCTCCTATGTTGTGTGTGTGTGTGTGTGTGTGTGTGTGTGTGTGTGTGATAATGCAATTAATTAAATCTCCTCTATTCTGCTTGCTTTACAGTAAGTTGTTTCAGGACCCCTGCATGCAGGGGCAGAATAGATTCTTTTAGTGGTAACAGGTTCTTTAAACATTGGAGACTCCCAGGAGTGAGATGATTATATTGTCTTTAAAGTGGTGATAATGTGGGTGAAGATCTGAGGTGGAAAAGATTGATTTGGAAAGGGATATAGGGCCATCAGAATAACTTCTACTTCTAATTTTGCCTGAAAAAGCCACTCAGATGGGTACTGGGAAAAAGGAAGAAAGATGAGAGAAAGTGGGTGATTCTTTCCTCTGAAATATGAATGGATGCGTGTTATTTCTTAAACACCATGGATTGAGCATTCTAGTTGGGACCAGATTATAGAGCTTGCAGCCTATTTCCTCAAGAAAAAATAGAGAAAGAAAGAAGGAAAGCTTTTTAGCTGTTTAGTATGTAAAATGAACTAATCCCCAGCAGGCCTTCCTGTTAGTGCTAACTCCCAGAACAGAGCTGTACATGGAAGAGTCAGTAAGGACAAGGAAAAATATTAGAATTATCCCAACTGGCACATTTTTTTCTCTCAGTTTTTAAAATAGAAATGCCATATGGTTCTATATGATAGGACATCTTTAGTGCTATATATAGTCTCTTTTTTGATACAATTTGTTTGCAGTCTCATCCCCAAATAATTGATGATGTATAAATATGAGGCCACAGTGCTAATGCCAGCAGACCGAGGATTTAACAGGAAAAAGTTTAAAGCATGAGTTTAAGTAATAGCAGCTTATTAGCACTTATTCCTCAATATTAATATGTATATTTTTTTTCTTTAAGGGAAAGGCCAGCTATCTGATTTGTGGGGCTCAATGCAAAATAAAAATGCGAGACCCTGGCAGGGCAGCATGGTCATTCTCCTTTTGCCATGGGTTCACTGCCCTAATGCTCTGAGGCAAAGAGCAACCCCCAGGGGTTTGCATCTTCTGTGTAGGGATGTGACTTGTTCTGGGATTGGAGGTGGATGAGAGGCCCCCTTTGAATTGCCCACTGTTCTGTGGCAGGGATGGGCCCTGCCTTGTCCTACCCTCATATCATCCCCTACTAGTACACTCCCCTCCTCTGCTCCCAGTCCCTTTGAGGGAACTGGGGGGAGGGGATAGAAAAACAGGGCCTTGAGACCTGATGGTTTTTGCCTTGAGTAGGGGTCTGCTGGCAGACAGTTGGGGAGGGGGTGGGAAGAGGAGGGCTAAGGTGCTGGGTTGGGAATGGGGGGACTTCACAGAGGAGGCTGAGAGTCCAGTGGGGGGATGAGGAAGTGGCAGGAGGTAAGACCCATTCATGGGGCACCTGGGTGGCTCTGTTGGCTAAGCATCCAACTCTTGACTTTGGTTCAGGTCATGATTTCACAGTTTGTGAGTTCGAGCCTTGCATGGGGCTCTTTGCTGACAGCACAGAGCCTGCTTGGGATTCTCTGTCTCCCCATCTCTTTCTGCCTCTCCCCCACTTGTGCTCTCTCTCTCTCTCTCTCTCCTAAAATAAATAAATAAATATTTAAAAAAGAGGTAAGATTATCTGTGAGCTAAAGCTCTTAGCCCCTCCTCTCCTTCATGCTAATTTGTCCCACCAGACCTCACTTAAAAAGCATAAATTCAAAGACTAAATTATTAAGAATATCAAGATGATAACTCCAGAGCATTAAACCTCAAGTGCAAGGACCTTTCTGAACATGGATCCCTGCATAGCTGCACAAATTGCAAGTTCATGAAACTGGCTATCCTTCAGTGTTGATGGTGGATTAGGCAGGATAGAGTTTTCAAGGAAGAAAAGGGAAACAGTTTCTGGGCTTGGGAAGGCACAAGTGGTTAGAGTTATGGCTCCAGTATCCCCTGGTATCTGACCTCTGGCAAGTTATTTCCTTCCTCCCAGGTGCAGTTAATCTGCATCTCTAAAATGGTGAAACTGAGGCAGAGAATTTAAGTGCGTCTGTGTGTGCATATTCAAGGTCATGCAGCTACACAGTGGCAGAAGAGATTCACACTTACAATGTATAATGCAAAATACATGATTTTGTCCTTTGAGATAACTGTGCAGTGGTTTTCAACCCTTTAATGTGTGGGAACTTGGATTAAACTAGTGAACACTATAAATCTGCCACTGAGAAAAAAATCACATGAAAGCCATTTTGCATAAAATTTCAGGGGTTATGTGGGGCCCTTGAAGCCCATCTAGGAACCAGGTTGAGAGTCCTGAAGATGTGAAAACTCACATATTTATTGTCTGATGGATAACAGGCTTTCCATCGGGATTTACCTAATTTGTACTGGCTGCATTGCAGAACATTTCATTCTTGTTCCTCTCCTACTAATTTCAGGGGCCGTCTCAGCTAAAGTGCTCCTTTCTGGCTCATATTTTTATCATTTCTCCACTGTACTTTTCCTCAATGGGAGAAATCTCCCTACTTTATGGCTACTCTGTTAGGAACAAGCCATCCTTTTTGAACAAAAACAAGAGCAGTCTTTTGAAATGAATCCTTTTAAAGGACATCTGGTGTGACTTTAAGCTTCATTCTCTTCTGGTGCAGATTGCCACAGACACACCAGTCTAGGCATGTGCTGGGACACTCAAGGACTCAAGGCACATTGTTCCCAATTGCAGACATTGCTGCAGGCAGCACAGAGCCCGATAGATGGCGTCAGTAGCCCAAAGATGAAGTCCTGAGGCAAAAGCTGTGTGTTTTTGGCTTGGTCATGTATTATTTATGAGGGGAAATTAACTCTGAAATCTTCTCTCTTTGCCCCCAGCAATACACACAGTAAACATGATTTTCCCAGCACAAGGTAACAAATAGTCTTTCTAACAAATTAGATGAATTCTGATGTCTGCTTTCTAGTTCTTTGGAGTTACGTGTATTTTGATTTTTTTAATTATTAATATTCAAAATGCCTCTGCTTCACAGACAAGAATGTCCAAGTGGTCCTATGAGGTCTTGGGGGGAAAATGCAAATACTTATGAAATGCAAAAGGCTTAGTCTGGAAATTTTGTATTGTTGCTTAAAAGGTAATTCTCTGCTCTCTCCACAGTATATTTTTGTATTAGCTTGGATGTGTGTAGTGGGAAAAGTATTCTGCTTAGGAGTTAGGCAGATCTGAATATGAATTCTTTGCCACTTGGAAATTGTGTGATTCTGAGTGAGTTATATTTTTTGAATCTATTTCTTCATCTGTAAAATGGGTTTATGATACCTATTTTATAGAAGTTGTCATACTACATGAGCCACATAATTTAGGTGATACAAGGTGAAGAATCAATAAATACTAGTTCATTTCCTCTTTTTCACATGTTGCTGGACTGAAGATATGGAAGATGACCTATGTTTATGGTGTCTGTAAAAGAATTTTCAAGTAAGAAATAAATGTTTCAATATTACTTGAGAAAACACTGATGAATAGAGAAGTAACTGTGGTTTTATAAAGCAATTAAAGTTTTATAAAATGGCAGGTGAGAATAGGAGACAAGTACCACATGAGTGATGATGGGCCTGGACAGTGCATCCTGTGGACATAATGTTAGAAATAAAACCAATGACTGGGAATGACTTCTGTTAGGATAACAGCTGAATTCTACACGATGGCAGAGGAATCACCTAGGATTGGGTCAGATCTCATCTCCAACATTTCCTTTGTGATAAGACTGCATATTGCGTATAACCTCTCTGAACCTTAGTTTCCTCAGATAAAATGTGGATGAAATCATTTATGTATTCCATGAAAACAGGATTGTCTTGAGGACTAAGTGAGCTAGTGTACGGTAACAGCTTAGGTCAGTGTTTAGAACAGAGTAAGCAGTTTTTATGGCTGTCGATGGTGTTGCTATTATATGTCGAGATGGTGCAGTGGTTGGGCCAAAAAATCTGGAGCTAGAAAATCTAGGACAGGTCCTTGTGCCATCACTTAAGGAAAATGTGAATCACTAACTTAGTTTTCTCTTTGATCACATGCTGATCAGCATGGTAATAATCCCTGCACCAGCCACTTTGGAGGATTTTACTGAGCATTGGATGTAATCTAACATGGCTGTAGCTCAGAATTGTGGATGGAAAGGCTGAAAACCTTATTAGGAAACAGCCTACCAAAGAAAGCCTGAGGTGACTGTCTAGAAAAGAGGAACAGCTGTGGAAGAAGAAGATGGTAATGAGTAAAGAACAACAGGAAGGTACCAGAAGGAAAAAGGACTACAACTGCTTCCTGTTTCTTTTACAAGGAGGATGTTAAGGGAGAGCAGCAGATTCCAAAATGACCCAGGGAGCCGTATGTACAGCTGAGGCCATGTCACAGACAGTAAGCAAGCAGATATGTGTTGGGGGAGGAATCTACATGATTAAAACTGAGGATCTGGGAGAATGCGTCAAGAGGCTCCTGTCTCCTCAGCCCTCAGAGTGACGTGATGGGCAGCTCTGGATGGAGGTTCAGGCAGCATGGGGAATTTGGGGCTCTCTGAGATACTACCAACTTTATTATTATTGTTAATGATTTCTGAACTTAATTATATTTGTCTTGAAGTAAATTTGTGGTTAGAAGAGATTTCTGACAGGTCAGCTATTTCCAGGAGAGGTAGACGTAGCTACACTGCCAACAAAGGTCATATGCTAGGTAATTAATGTTACTAAGCATTGACATAGCTTAGTGAGATATCAGTGCTTTATAAACTGTAAAGTGGCAAGCAAATGCTGGTTATGAGTATAGGTGTAATTGATATATTTTGAATGGCAGCCTGGGTAAGTGATGTTATTTTGAAATCACATGTTTTGGGGTCTGAACTTTGCCTCAGCCATGCACTGGAGGTGGGTTTAAGTTTGGGAGGAAATCAACTCTGGGTGACGAAGTGGAGTACAAGCAACACGGAAAAGAAGGTAATTGGAGAGAAGGGTACCAACTTCAGCTTGAGGCACGTGTCAGTAGTGGGGAGATAAAACAGGAAACAATGAAGACTCCACAAGCAAGGGGATGTCACAAGCAGTGGGAATCCAGGAACAGGCAATGTTCAGAGACCTGCACAGAGAGGTAGGCAGTCAGATTCCAGGAGGTCTGTTAGGTAGTAGCTCTTGTCTGCCTCTGAGGTTTGGAGGCAGGGGTCCAGCCTTTGGTATAACTGGAAGGAGGAAGGGAGGGTCTCAATTCTATTTGTTTACTCAGGAAATGTTCACTGAGCACAACTATATGCCAAGTACTGTTTTAGGTGTTGGAGATACAGGAGTATAATGATAGCAAGAGCCTTCTTTTGTACCAGAGGGGTGAAACCAAAACCAAACCCAAAACCACTCTCAACCTCCCCCCCGCCCCCTGCCAAATGAAAAAAGAAAAAAAAGGAACAAGAAATGCACAACTAAGGTCAGATTCTTGAGAAAGACTCTGTGGTGGAGATTTGCCTGTATCACCACCTACAGGGAAGGGAGTGAGAAAGCAGGATTGAATCACTTCGCAGCTTTTCTGCCCCACACTACTCAGTGATTGATGTGGGCACATTGATTGTGTATAACCAGCTCATTTAGTGGAGGGACTCACCAGTGAGATGTCAGTAGCCAACACACCCAGCAACTGGGAAGATGAGTGCCTTGGACTTGAAAGGGTATCTGGGTGGCCCACCAGGGGATCCAATGCAGGTTACTGCTGCAGTGACCTGAGTTCCCCTCAGAGTCCCCTTACTTTGCATAATACGTTAACTGGTATTAGAACAGCTGGTACTCTTTTTCCTGCAGATGCTTGTCTGAGATGCTGGTAGTGTCTTTCCTGCATAAAATATATACTATACTTAGCAATGAGCTCTCCTTACTGTCCTCTGCTTTCAGTCACTGGCTTGCTTGTGTATTTCTCTTTTCAGGGTCTGAACAATTCAAACGGCTGCTTTTTGTTGTTGTTGTTATTTGTTTCTGATTCTTTTGTGTGTAGCAGAGAATAGCACGTGTCCAATGTGTGCAGCACACACTTGGCCCTCAACAAAGCATTTTCAGTGATTGAAAGAAATGACAATAGGAAATGAATGAGTCATTTTTGTGGATATCTTGGTTATACCCCTAAACATTCAACTAGAATTCTTGATAGCAGTAAGACAGGAGATATACACAACAAATGTACAACAGTCTATTGCATTTCGACTTACATTCTATTAAATATAGAGCTCAGAAATATTTTATTATTTTAAAGATGTTAATATCCCCTAGTTCATTTATTTATTTAACTTTTAAAAAATGTTTTATTTATTTTTGAGAGAGAGAGAGAGACAGAGCACAAGCACAAGCAGGGGAGGGCCAGAGAGAGAGGGAGACACAGAATCTGAAGCAGGCTCCAGGCTCTGTGCTGTTAGCTTTTGGATGTGTTGGCTGTTGACATGGGGCTTGAACTCACGAATTGTGAGATCATGACCTGAGCTGAAGTCGGATGCTTAATCAACTGAGCCACCCAGGCTCTCCTATTTTTTTTTTAATTTTTTTTTTTAACGTTTTTATTTATTTTTGGGACAGAGAGGGGGCGCCTGGGTGGCACAGTCGGTTAAGCGTCCGACTTCAGCCAGGTCACGATCTCGCGGTCC